>NW_006263750.1:495584-507655 GCF_000469605.1 Apis dorsata | reverse complement strand
AGTATCGTCGATATATTACGCGGCACGTTTAATATTCGCCTCGGCGGAAAAGCGGATTCGATCGTCGAATCCGCTTCGTAGATTTCGAGCATCAATCGAGACCCAATTTTGACTCACCGACGATGACTCACTTTCCTCGCGCTTTCTCTAGACAGAAGAGAAGTTGATGATCGAATCACCGAAGAAAAAGAAGAAGAAGAAGAAGAAGAAGAAGAGGGGGAGGTTCGAATTCCTGCCGCGTTCCACGCGTTGTAAGTTTGCAATTCCGCGCAAATATGGGCAACCCCGTGAGCCTTCCCGGAGGCGTCAGCAACTGTGGGGTACCAAGGCTCGTTTCAAGGATATCTGGTATGCACCATAGCGAACGGACATAATGCAGGTTCGGTCCGCACATAATGGCAATAGTTGGCTCCGATCCCAGAGGCCCATCCCACTTTCAACCGCGTTAGCTCCCCTACCCACCGACGTCGCCGCCATCTCTATCCGCCTCGTCGCCCCGAGCCTCCTTCCTCCTCGAGTCTCTGCCCTTCACCCCGATCCTGCTACGCGCAACGAGAGCCGGACCGCAACGGAGCGATCTCTCTCGCTTTCTAACGAATCCCGGATTCGATCGATCCAGTTACGTTTGCTGGAGGATTCTGGAGTATCGTACTTCGAATGGGATAAATCTCTGTTGCGTCTCGTCTCCGCGAAATCGATCGAACTGACGCGGAGATCGGCCGCACGGCCGAACACGATTCGGCATACTTCCAAATCAGGATGAATTTCCGGATATAACATCCGCTAGAAAAGTTTTTGGTCAGGTTGGAAATTGGAAATGCTAGGTTGGACGCGAGCGAGGAATTGAATTGACAATGAGAACGGTGAGATGGAACACCTATCCTTTGGACCTCTCGAGCCTCTTTTAGCTTCGTCGTGGAGCCAGTGGATTTTTGATTAATTTGTTTGGTAAAGTTGTACAGGAATTTAATATCGATGGTTGGAATTGGAATTGGAAGATATTGAGATATTTTTGGGGACTGGTTGATTTATTGTTGCCTCCTCGTTTGAATTTTTATTTATTTTTCTTTTTAAATACACGCGTGATATTGGATTCGTTTAACCGGTTAAGAAAGATTGGGTTTATTTTATTTATATCCCGTGGATTGTTCGCGATTTGTTGAATTTCGGTGTGGCGATGAATTGTATGCTTCGAAAGATTACTCTACAATTGTGGAGAAACGAATAAATCAGAATTACTTTGACTAGATTTACTGTATGGATTTATTCCATGAGATATATTAATATTCTAATACAAATATTTTGCAGGAAAAAGAGAGAGAGAGTTTTTTTTTCTACGAAAAGCTAGTTGTAAATAAAAGTTGAAAATATTTTGTCTGTTAAGTTAAACTAATAGTTAATTCTTAACTATTAAAAAGATCTAATTATAGTCAAAATGAATCCAAACAATTTGATTAATTTAAACAAACTTCTCGATCGAAGATCCAAAAGATATTTACCCCAATTTATATTTACCCCACTGTATCAATATTTTCGCGTAAAAATACATTTAATCGTATTAATTTATATTCTTAAATTAAGATTCTATCTCCTCTTTCCACTTCTAATTTGATTAATTTAAACAAACTTTTCGATCGAAGATCCAAATAATATCTCCAATTTATATTTTCGCTTAAAAATATATCTAATCGTATTAAGATATTCCTGAATCAAGATTCTACTTCCATTTTATTCCTAAAATAATTATACGCTCAAAATGAATCCGAACAATTTGATTAATTCGAACAACACGTTTGAGAACAACGTTTCGATCGAGGATCCAAAAGATATCAATTTATATTTATCAAACGCTCTATCAATATTTATTCCCAGCTTCGCATTTACCGTTTTAAAAATCTATTTAATCTCGACGAATGGCCGTTGGTAGTGGTAAAGCGCATTAAACAATCGTAAAGTTTGCCGTTCTGTTTCCACCGTAATTAATCGTGATAATCCAAGGAGCGTAAAATGCAAACTGAACGAGAAACTAATTAGAGTCCGGCGGGACAACAATTTTTACCGAGTTGGATACGATTTCACGGGCGACCGAGTGAAAACACGAAACGAAGTTACGTTATACGGAAAATAACGGTAAATCCCGTCGCATCGACGAAGCCTCGAAAAATAACATTGAGGGGGAGGGGAGGGAGAGCTTTATGAATAAAATATCCAGCCGCGAAAATTTTTCCACGGGGAAAAGGGGGAAAAAAAATGTTGGCGAACTTCGTTAACTTATCGTTCATCCCCCTCCGCCTCGTGGAGGGTCGCTACTTTCGTTTTTTTTTCTTTTTTTTTTTCTTTTTTCGAAAGGATCATCGTTACCATGGAGTCAAATGGGAACGCGAGATACATTGTAATTTAGGGAAGTACCGTTTTACAGTTACGAAGAAGGGGGATGGATAGATTTAAGTCTGGAATGGGAGATTGCGCTCGCAATCGCGTCCTCTTCACCTGTCACCCCTTTCCTGTGAAATTTAACACTGGTGGAAGCTTAGAATGGTTCGAAAGTTGGCGCGTGTCTTCGAATAACAATTTGCTACCGTCCCTGAATAATTGAAATTCTTATCGGGTCAAGGGATTATATTATGATTCTGTATTTTTTCGTATACAAGTGTAACGCACGAAATTAAATTTCTTCTTCTTATATAAATCTTGTTCTTTCAGAGAGAAACGACTTATCGTGATGAGAAGAAAAATTATTTGATATCAAACTTTTTCGTTTCTTGATAAACAAATATATACTTACTGACAAAAATTATGAAACAAACTAAGTTTGCGATTTTTCACCCTCTAGATTGGAATTAAAAGGTAACAGTTCATATATCGTTAAATAATAAATAATAATAAAAAAAATAATAACAAAATGACGTTCAAACTAATCATTTTACAATAGGGAATAGAAATCAATGAAAGACAATGAATCTGTTAAATCTGCTCAAATCGTCTCCTGCCCCTCCTCAAGAAAAAACGAATAATTCAATTCTCTCATGATCATTCCACAATTAAATCCTCGCTGAGATAATAAAATAAAAATGTCCTAAATTATCCGAAGAATCCCGAATCAACTTCGCAAATTTAAACCCACCCCTGGCCATCGATCGCCATCGATCGATCCTTTTACCATGCGTCGTTCCAACCGATTTACTTAGCGATTCATAGGCGAACCCAACACTGGGCTGATTGATCTATGCAAGCATTGTTGGCGCAAACTCCGTTTGCCAACCAAGAGCGAATTTTTTCGAGTGCATTAGGAACGCGATTTATTTCAAGTCTGACTGGCGCACAGCTTCGTGAAAATCGGCAACGTTCATGGATGCAGATCGAAAATAATCGAACACGATTCTCCTCGCCAATGTCCTTTAGATCCTTTAGCGGATTTAATGGCATCTCGACGGCCATTTTTCATACGCATCTCGTCGCCCGAGAATGACTCGAGACTTGTTTGATCCCGATTCCTCGATTTGGTTTCGTTCTCCTGAGAAAACGAATAATTTTTGGAAAGATTTGAAGATTTTTAGAAGAGAAGGAAGAAGAGGTTGAAGTTTGAAGATGGATATGTCCTTGTTGCAAATCGAGGATTTTACTAGTTGATGTATTTGTCATTTGATTTGTATCTTTGGATACGTAGTAGCGAGCGCGGATTTTTACACTAGTCACGTGGTTATGATAGACATATCGCTTTGTTTTCACAGCATACAGCCAAAGATGTATCGTCACATGGAAATATGAATCTCATTTTATATCAGCCACCACAAAGTTGAGAATTTTTAATCTTTCGTTTGTTAAAACTTCAAATCGAACGTTGAAACATTTCGAGGATAATCGCGGTTGAAGAAGAAGGTTTTCAGAACGTGCTACGTCGACGTAACACGCGTATCGATCGAGATGTTTTCCACTTTCCTTGGAAAGTGCCGATCGCAGCGTTCCACTAAACGTGCAAACCCGTTATCGAAGCTATTTTCACAAATATTTATCGCTGGCTGAACCGGGGGATCGATACATCGATGCCTTCGCCGATATGACAGCGGATACTGTGAATACGGCGTATTTGAAAAACGTCACGTATAACATTCGTGTCTACAGGACAATTTCAATCGGGACGATGAAGCATCATTGAATGGTAATAACGCGAGTGGGGGAGAGAAATGGAGCTTAAAGACGCAAAGTGTGAAATTTAGGTGAAGGATGAAAAACGTATCGATAATATCGAAAGAAAAAGAAGTGCAATTGTAGTGGAAATTGAGTTTAAATTGAGAAAAAATAAAAGAAAGAGAGAACAATGTGAACAAGATATTTTTAAATTTTATAATAGTAGAATTGCTCGATGAATCTTTAAGGCGAGATTTCATTGATATATAATTGTATCATAATATATTTAATCAAGGATATTAAATTTAATTAAATAGATATCCACGTTAAAGTAATTGTTTGCCTCTAAATGAAAGAAAAATTCAATAAAAACGTTACTCGTTCATTTGTAATGAAAGGGAATCGGGAATGAAGAAGAATGTACGATACGTTTATTCAAGAAAAGATATCGCAGATCTCTTTCTTCTCCCTCTTTATTCTCAATCTTTCCATCTCCCTTTCCAAATAATCTACATATCTATCCACGCAGCGTGGACGTACGCAGGATATTGAAAAATTCTGATAAGCCGCGCGCGTTCGATTGTTTGATTGAAAAACAATTTCACCGCAATGTATTTTCTAGCAGAAATTTTTCCCTAGCTCGCGTGTAACGTCATGTTTACAATATTATAACGTCTGTTAGCCATCCTTTACAACGTTCGTGTATTTTTCGATATTTTAAAATTTTGTTAATTAAAAAATAAAAGGAGAGAAAGAGAAGAGAATTCTCGATCGTTATAACGAAATCAACAAAGATCAACATCGTCACGACTTTAACAAGATCCATAACAGATCCATCATTATCACTGTAAATTAACGTGGAAAAATATTCACTCGAATATTTCGAAATATCAACGATTCATCGGGGATCACAAAAGTGGAAGGAAACTTGAAAATTACACGGTTCAACGACGTCTACGAAATATCAACGAATGGAAGGTCGTAAAAATGTACATTTCCACGGGTCCAAATTGCCCGTGTGTATGGCAAGCACAATGAACATCTCGGAATCCTTGGACTCGTCAGACTCTATTCTCACGATGGGAATGGTTGATGCCCGGTTTACCCCTTCGCGGGGATAAATTCAGAGGAATGGCTGCTCGTATCGACGATCCACGTTCCAGTGACAAAGCCCGGCTCGTTTTATTTATAAGTATCTCGAAACGATTCGTGGACGTTTAATATCACACGATGGAATTTTTCGTCGTTCAACCCCGTCTCTCCACTTTTCTCTCAACCTGCTTGCCTCTATCTCTTTTCTCTTAGGAATTTTACCACCTTATCGTGACACTTTTCCAGAGAATCGTGGAAGATTATTGTTCCACCAGATCAGTGATGCAGTGGGCCCTGTAATCTCGAGAAGTTCGCGTTATTTTTTTATTTTTTTTTTTTTTTTCGTTGCACGGTTCGCTTGCCCTCTCGTTCAGAGATTGCGAGAACGATTGGAAAAATATTTGTCTTTTTATTGGCGATGCTTCTATGCTCTTCAACCGGCGCTTCGTTAACCTGTTTCGTTTAATTGCACTGCCGCTGGTATGAATTTTAATGGCTCTACCGTTGTTGTATTTCCAATTCGAAGCAGTTGGTAAATTGATTTCATTGCCAATTTCTCATAGATCGTTGTTGGGTGTTTTATTTTTTTTTTTTTTTTTTTGTCAGAGATTTTGTTGGACCTATTAGAAAGAGGATTTTTATATTTGGAGAGAGTTCAAAAGCCAATCGGTTGAACAATTCTCTGGAAACACTTTCGATTGAAAAACTGGTCGAACCATTGCTGAACTGTCGGAATAATTTAATTGTTTTCTCCAAAGTTTAAATAACAAAGTAATTCTCGAATGATCTTGTTCCAGTAAGTTTTCCTTTCTAACGAAACCAAAGACTCGTTTCATCGTTAAAATTTCGAGATTGGACCAAGAAAAAATAATTTATAAACAAAGACGAATAAGTAAATTTTTAACATCTCGAAAGATGCGATCGTCCAAAACGATTCCATCCATTTTCTAGATTTAATACCGTGATTTTAACGTTGAAATCTAGTTTCAAGCCGTGTCCCAAGTAAAAGATTTCTGCGGAGATTACGGTAGGGGAGGATCGAAATCGGATTCCTGGTTCCACTGATGTTCGGCATTGAGCCAAAGCCGATTATGATAACTTGTCCGTGTCATCTTGGACAGTTATAAGGGTTCCCCCCTGTGCAATAGTTGTTTCTCGCGACTAATGATGATAATTGGCGCGGGTCGTGCGCCTCGGGGCGATTAATCAAAAGTGCTGTGACTTCGATATTGAAAGCTCGTTTGTTCACCAATCGATGACACGATTTTAATTAAACGACAGCACGCGGCTCCGAGATGAAACAGAGTGATGCTTAACGAGAATTGTCCTCCGTGATCGTGATTTATTACAAAGTTTCTTCAGTCTGCATAACGTAAACACTCTTTAAATACTCATAAAGTTCCCTCTTTCTTTCTCTTGAAACAATTAAACAACAGAGTTTGTTAAATGTTGTTTAAAAACTCTTTCAGACTTTCTTTTCGCGAAAGAAAGATCTGACGGATTTCTCTTAATTGAATAATTAGAAGCGTGAGATTAAATATTCACTCGCATAATTATTACAATAAAATTAATCCTGTCCCTGAGTTGATATAACCTTCCTTTCCTTTCCTTTCCCTTGATTTCATCGGTACTGAGACGCAGTACAATTTTCCAGAAATATACAAATGCATCAGAGATAATCGAATTAATTCTTCCAAACGTTTGAAATAACGGGGCGACCAATCGATCTTCATCAAACGAAAAATTCGAAAAAATCGATAGTGTTACTTAAAATTCACTCAAGTTTCCTCTCGCAAGCGAACAAACATCGTCCTTTAAAGAAGGAGTTGAAGAGTGATGAAGCGCTTGGAAATTTCCACCGCAGAAATACACCAGAAATTGGCGTCAATTAATTTTCACCGATGCGGTGAATCTTGTTAATGCTCGAACAGATTCGGCAATGCCTCTCTCCAACCTCTCAGGATTCGCGTGGACTAATCTCCTTGATCGAGCAGATGCACCGAGGGCAAAATTATATCGAAGGAGAGGAGGCGAGCGGGGTAAAATTAACCCCAAGGATTGGCAATATTTTCGACCAACGTCTCTGATCCATCCCTTACGATACGACAATGGATCGCGGGAAATTCTATTACGCGATCGAGACAGTGATCAACGAGGTCGCCGTCGAAGAAAAGCTTCGGTAAAGTTTTTCGTTCGAATCGATTCACCTCCCTTTTCTGCATCGTAAATTAATATGGAACGATCGATAGAGATTAATGGAAGGAATAATGAGAAATTTTGGATCTCGAGACGAATTTCTGATACAACGAAAAAGGATCTATAAGTAATTGTAAAAATTAATACTGAATTTTTTAACGAGATGGCTCGATCTGAAGATTCTGAAGGACAATGAAAATTAATATCAGTGACTCGTTCTTCCGATGCAAACTTAAATTGTTTGTAATAAAGATAGAGATTAATGGAAAAAAAAGAATAATGAGAATTTTTGGATCCCGAAACAAATTTCTGATACAACGAAAATGGATTCATAAGTAATTGTAAAAATTAGTATTGAATTTTTTAACGAAGTGGCTCGATCTGAAGGTTTTGAAGGATATAGAAAATCAGTACCAGTGACTCGTTCCTCCGATGCAAACTTAGAGATTAATGGAAAGAATAATGAGAAACTTTGGATCTCGAAATGAATTTCTGATACAGCGAAAATGGATCCATAAGTAATTGTAAAAATTAGTACTGAATTTTTTAACAAGGTGGCTCGATCTGAAGGTTCTGAAGGATATCGAAAATCAGTATCAGTGACTCGTTCCTCCGATGCAAATTTAGAGATTAATGAAAAGAATAATGAGAAATTTTGGATCTCGAAATGAATTTCTGATACAACAAAAAGGATCTATAAATAATTGTAAAAATTAATACTGAATTTTTTAACGAGGTGGCTCGATCTGAACGTTCTGAAGGACACCAAAAATCAGTAGTATCAGTGATTCATTTCGATGCAAATTTAAATTGTTTATAACGTAATAAATAAGTCTTGAGGGATATTTTTATGTATTAATTTCCAGAATTAATTTTAAATTGATACGTAAAAAGTGTATTACAATTTCAATTACCATAGAAATGGCGGAAATATCGGAGAGTTTGCGACCTCCGACCGAAAAGCAAGGACTAGTCACTTCATCAAACCACCCTCTCAATGATCCCTCCCCCACCCTTTCGAGGCCACGATCCCACGATTATTATTCGCGAACGACACCCGAAATATCCTACCTTCTCGACACCCCCAACTATAATTCCCATCCCATAGAGATGTACCCCAATTTCCACCCTTCCCTTCCACCCTTTCTACAATTCCCCTTCCCCTCTGTTGACAACGCATTCATCATTCTCGGCCGGGATCGACGAAAATGACGAAAGAATGAAGCGGGGGGAATGAAGCGACGAGCAATTCCGATAATTCCAACACTCGAACTCGGATCCACTAAATCATTAGGAACAAAGCGAAACACGTAGGCGGGAGCTAGCTGGCGCGCTTACTGGCCACCCGCACCGATTCACTTTGGCAGGGCATTTATCACTCAACGTCCGGCGTATCGCATGAGTTTCGAAACGTTGTCCGTTTCGTGACCGTCTAACGAGTGAAATAGTTGGCCAGGCTTCCTCCCCTCTCGGGGATGTTGCCGCGCGTATTATCGCGTGCGCGCACGGGGCGCGCGTCCACCCCCCGGTATTATACATATTTATGGGAAGGACGAAAAGGGGTGGATAGGGCGGATAGGGATGGCGCGGCAAGTGCGAAGCCAATTAAAGTGCAAATGTATGGAGATGCGGATGGAATTGCAAGTAGCACAGTGACCGGGAAATCGTCATAAAAGCTAGGGCTAATCGACAGCACCTTCTCGCGGGACGAGATGGGAAGGGGAGATGGAAGAAGGATGAGCGCAAGTAGGATGACTGTGCGGAAAGATTGGGAGGAAACGAGTGCCGCGTGGTTGTGATAGATTCGAGAGAGGCGCGATTCGAGCAGAAACTTGGTGTTGGATGAAAGGGGAGAATGGGGGAAGAATGGGGTTCCATCGAAACGAGGGGATAGAGGTAATTTCGGATTCTCTTTCGACTTTGGATGGAAATTGGTGGGTAATTTTGATCTCCTCCGATTTTTCATCCTTGGATCCTTGAATCTCTTTAAAGTTTATTATTAGTTTCGTTCGTAGAGCGTGAGATGTTGGAACGAAACGGTTTACGAGTGGTGGAAAATCGTTGTGGTGGATGATCGATGCGTACATCGTGGATTGGCCAAATTTTTGGAGATCGGAGCACCAAGCCAAATAAATCCTTTGCATGCCGGTGTGTATATGACCTATACGAACACATATCCGAGCACGGAGGAGTGGACGGGCAAACAGGGAAATGGAATCGTGACAAATCGAATCATCATCAATATCAGAGAAACGAGTAAACAGCGCGACCAATGTTTCTCGGGCATCGAAGTTGATAAATTAATAACGACGAACCAATATAGCCGTAGCTATATTGGGGTGGGATCGAGGGAGGGGCGAGGGTCGAAGTAGAAAAAAATGTTCGACGCCAGGCCGAAGCCGGAGAACGGTTGAAAAATGCAGAGCGCCGCGCGTGTATCAACGGCCAGCCCAATAAATTTCTCCCGTTCGTCGAACTCTCTGTATTTTGCGCGAATTTCGTGGAACCGCGATCCTAGTTCCGCCCAGAAATTCGACGATTTAAGTCGAAACGTGGGGGAACGGAACAAAACCCTACCCCCTGTCTCTCTCTCTCTCTCTCTCCATTCCCATATAAAATATCGACCTAGGCGGACGAGAACTCGCGATTTTTCTCGACCGCCGCGAGGATATCAATCCCTGATTGTTCACCGGCGAAATTTATCGCGTTTTAAATTTCCGTTTGACCGCTCGTTACTTGCCTGCAATCGTTCTTCATCAAGGGGACAATGCTATCGGTCGGACGTACGTGAAAATGGGAACGACGATTCGAACGAACCTCGTTCGAACTGGTTCCCCTAATATCGGTGATAACGAACGACCTCTCTAAGCACCATTCTCTCTCTCTCTCTCTCTCTCTCTCTCTCTCTCTCTCTGGCTTTCTCCGGCCACATTTATCTCTTAACTACTATCGCCATTTCGTCTATTAGCGGACTAATGCGCTTGGCTCTCGGCAGTCTCGAGCAGGAGAGCAGCTGCGCGTAAGAGCCGGGTCGCGCTCGGGTTTAAACGAAAATTATTAGACACTTGCGAAGGGGTGACCACAGCCGTGGTCGTCGACTGTATCTGCCGCCATTACGCGACAACCGCCACGTTGGATCGGAATATCACCGGATCCACTCGAGGATGGGTTCTTCAACTGAAATTGACGGGGGTAAGGTGCGGAATTGGAATTTAACGCCGCCCACGCTGATAAGTGGACGTTTTTGCGCGCCCTCCCCATCCTCCCGAGGAAGGAGATGGTAATTCGTCTGTAGAGGTGTTTTTGGATTTTATACGCTGGAAAGGAGGACTCGGGATAGATCTCGGTGAAATAAGAGAGGCGAGAGCGAGAGGATTTATAGGATCTGAATTACAGTGGGTTCGGTCGTTAAGAGGGAGATGGATTGTGAGAAAGTGGGTATCTCGAGAGACGCGGGTGTACGAGCACGGGTGGTAAGATACTCGGCCGTTGCACCGAGTGAATAACGGTTTTTGTTTTTAAATTTTTTTAGATCGATGTCGGTTTATCCCTGGAATCTAGAAAAGTCGCGAAGAAACAAACGATAAAGGCTTCCCTAAGTGCAATTCATAAGGCAGAGAGTAAACGTAAGTAGAACGAATGCGATCCTAAATTGAAAATCACGGATTTGGAACGTCGGTAGGACAAGCGAAAGTAACAAATCTTCTTTTACCTGAAAGAAAACGCGAATGCTCGCGCAAAAAGTGGCGGCCGGTGTAACCCATGGTTGTGTAACCGTGGCGGTGTGCGTTCCTCGTTCCGTGATTCATGCGTCTCGCGATGTGGGTTGCCGTGAGAGCGCCATGGGGTTACGAACGGACCTTAATGGTCTCCGGTTAAGCAGAAAAGGAAGAAAGGTTCACGAGGGTAAAAATTCTACCGAGGAAAGATTCGAGGGAGTGAAGTATAGCAGCAGCTATATATATAGGTGGCTCTTTGTTTGCACTAGATTTTCCTTAATTCACCTCTTTCTTCCATCCAACCTGCTCACTTCTGACAAAACTTCTACATTGCTCCCCCCTCCCCCCTTTTTCCATTCGCTTTTTTTCCTTTTTCTTTTCTTCTTTTTCTTTTTTTTTGTTTTAAAGTACATCATTTGGACGCGCTTCAAAAAATTAAAATCTCCCTTTCCAATCGATTTGGTAAATTCCATTTTTCCCCTTTTCATCTCTGATGTAAAATAAATGTTGCTCTTTATCTATTCATTTTCTTTCCTTTCTCTATTTATGTTTTTTTTTTTTTTTTAAAGAATAACTAGAGATCTTGGACTTGTTTCAAATCAAGTAAAATCTTTTCAACCGATTTGATATGATAAATTCATTCTTTCCTTCTTTTCAATCTGTTCAGTTCGAACAATAAATTATTACATCACCTCTTCCCTTCTCTTCTTTTCAAAAGAAGAATCACATCACCCACGGTCTCGCCAAACCGACTAAAATCTTTCCAGAGTAGGTTCGCTATCCACGTTAAACAAACCCGCGTAATCGAGCTTGAATCGATGGATTAAGAATCCAATTGGAGCTGTCCGACCTGCTTCCACCCCCCATCCCTCTCTCCTTCCTCCGATTTCACCGTGAAATCCCTCGAAATCCGTATCCTACCCACCTTCGTAGCAC
>NW_006263750.1:473485-495303 GCF_000469605.1 Apis dorsata | reverse complement strand
TTTTTTTTTTTTTTTTTTTTTTTCTCTCCTGAAACACACATTTCCAGAGGCGGTTCCACTGGTTGGCGGTGATGGTGGTGGTAGCGGCAATAAACTTTGCTTTATTTTTACTACCCCTCTGGCCAAGTACCGCCCCGTATTTCCTTGGGATATTGACATATCGGGGGTGGCTAGGCTTCTCCTCTTAACGCCCTTTTTACACTGCCACGGAATTTATGTCTTCTTCCTCCGCGTTTCCTTTCCACCACCGAGCCACACCGCTTCCACCCTTCTTTTCCCACCTTTGCCCCGATCTACATCTCCAGCAAGCTTCTCTCTCGCCCTTTCTTTCGTATTTTCTGGATTACTTATTAGCAGAATTTCTTCTATCTTTCTTTGTGTTCTCGGATTGGCTTCTCCTTCGTTCGTCGATCCTCCCCTTCCTCCACGATTTCCTCCACGATGGGGAGGAATACAATCAATCGCGCGTATCCCTACGTTTGCAGAAATTCAACGTCTATCAAACGTCGTAATAAACGGGGACATTTTCCTCTTGGCTAATCACGATCCGTTTATCGAACACGAGAATTTTTTACGCTATAATGAGAAAATGTGGAAGATGCGGATTAATTTTAATTATAGATTTGTCCAATAATGATTTCCACTAACATTATACTTAAACATCGTACAATTTACGAACTGTTTTACAATAAAACCTGTTTTCTTAAAACGTTATTTCCTTTTTCAATCTGAGAAAAGAAAAAAAAAAGAACTGTTTCGAAAATAAAATAACACAAAAATATATCCAAATTTCAAAATTTCAACTTAGTAACTTGCAACTTAAACTCGCAACTTGGTTTCGTAAAAGCAAGACCGGCTACCTCGACGGAACGACAGTTTATTAATTGTCACGAGGTCGAGGGTCTCCCGCGGAAAGTGCAATAAAAGCGAAAAAAAGGGGAGAGGTTGGAGCAAAAACAATGAGCAATCGCTCGTCCAGGGGCTTATATCCTTCGTGGTGGTCCGTTTTTCGCCGCTTTTGTATTTATCGGCGTCACGGGACACAACGGCGTAAGAGCGACTCGAACGAACGAAAAAAAAAGAAAAAAAAGAGAGAAAGAGAGGAGATCGGAGCGAGAGAGGACAGTCGTGGGGGGAGGGGAGGAGACATAGTGGTCAGGGGATGGACGATCGAGGGAAAAACGTAATACCACGGATCGGAATGTTGGACAGGAAACGGATCGAATGGATGAAACAAAGGTCGCTATGGCAAAATCGTTTGAACTGCGATTGCAATCGGGGAGAAGAACGTGGAAACCAGCCGCATACCGTCATTTCACAGAGAAGAATTACATTTTCTAGACAAGGCAACCGTGGTACGTTGGGTCAATATAACGGGAACCACAGTGAAATAAATAGATTCCGTGGTAATCATCGGACGCCACAGGTGCGTTTGCACGGAAGTCGAGTTTGAAGCAACGATTTTACGTGTGTTCGAAATTGGGTCGAATGGATCGAACAGATTAATGAATCGGTTTCGGAGAAACATTTTTCGATTTATAACAATTTTGTATCTATCGATATAATTATTGGAAAAATATCAAATGGATTTCATCGGTGAAACTGATTTCATTTTTTGTTTACGATAGCATTAAAGTTATATGGAATTACGAAACACATATAGTAGAATATAATAGTTTCATATTTATAATATCCCGTTTAACGGTTCAAAACATAATTAAACTTCTTTACTATTATCCTTATCAGGATTTATTCCTGAGTTTTCTTATTTTCTACTTCAAAACTTACAATTAAATAAAATTAAATCAAGTTAAATATCTTTAATATAAACTATATCCAGTTTCTACTAAAATAGCACGTATTTTAAAATCCCTTTATTCCTAATATTTACATTTTTAATTTATAATTTAATAATCTCGGTTTCACGTAAAAAAATATCAATTCGAATACTTCTCATTCGAAAGGAATTGAAAGAACTTTAAATGTATCTGATTAAAATGAAAAGAAACTAGATATAGGAAATTTTTAACTAGGGATGATTCTCGGCAGGGGGGGATTCTATGAGAAACGAAAGCTCGTTTAAAATGTGAGCATTTACCGTTTCTTAATTGCGTGCCATCTGCGAAGAGACGTAGCTACGTGAAAAAAGGCCGTTTCTCTAATCCTTCCTCTGGTTTCAGGTCAAGTGGACCTTTGGACGCAAACGACGAACGGGTGCGCGTGCAGTTTTAATTCGTCCAGCAACGAATGCGCGTGCTGCGTCCCATCCGGAGGATGCAGTTGCGGAGCCGCGTCGCCGGACAGATGTGCTCAGTGCGGGTTGGAGCAATACTGCGCCAACAGTAAGTAGAGTCGTTATGCTTCATGACCATTAGTCTCAATATTCCTTGCGTCGCTTTAAGCGGCGGGTTGTACGCGAATTTACAACCAGCGGCTCATTTAGCGCGCATATCTCGAGATAAGAATTTCTTAAGAATTCCAGATCAATTTCACATCTGGATTTTTCGAATAATTTAGAATTTATTTATCTGATAACTTGTATTTTATCCTTTTTTGGGGGGGAGATTATCGTGTACCGTATTTTTTGATACCTTAGCTTTTAATTATTATATTTCTAGTTTTCTTTGAAATTCGAATAACTCGGGATTTGTTAATTTATCGTTATTTCGAATTTTTGAATCGTCTTATTAAGGCATTCTTTCGTTCTTATTCTAACTTTTTTTATAGAATTAATTTAATTTATCGTCTTATTTATGTGTTTTATATAATAATAATGTATTTAAAAAGAACTGCTACAAAGAAAGGAAAAAGATTAAATTCTTTTTTGTATTCATATTTTAATTAATCGAACGGTGAAACCACGAACAAGTTTTCCAATCGAGCGAAATTCGCACGCGTCTAAAACTGTAACTTCCAGTTAAATCCTTTCCATATTAAACTTGTTAGAGATTCAACTAGCAACTCGTAACGTCATTACCGTCCCTCCTTTCGATCGATTGATTTGTATATTTACTTCCATCTCTGCCGATGGCAATGTAATTTCGTGACGTCAAAAATGCAATTGCCGTCCCTTTGATCCCGCATCGTCGTTAAAAAACAAGATTTACGCCATTAACCCAGTCTTTGTCGTCTTCTTAGCCGAGGGTGTTTCGCGTTTTCCGTGAACAAATGGAAATTAAACCGCGTGGAAAGAAGTGGTTTCTCTCGAATGGCACGCAGCAGATGATCGATGTCTTAGAATCATCATGAGAAAAATATAGAATTGATTCTTTTATAAGTTAAAAGAAGTTTTTTCTTTTTCTTTTTTTTAGTCTAATATCATATCAGAAGAAACAGAATTTGTTGAAAATTTTTAATATACCAAACTTGCAGCTGATTAAATATCTGAGAAAGCACACCGCACTTCTATTAATATAAACTTTCCTTATCGAACAATCAGTTTGCCAAAGTTTGTTAGAAGTCTTAACATCGCTAAATTTCTAAAAGAAAGCGTAAAATAACGTTGGAGCGAAGTTGTGGAAAGGGGAAAAGGAAATTTCACCCGAATGTTTGTTGAACAAGCCACTCCACCGGAACCGTTTTCGCAAAGTATAAATCCTACTACTGAAATTACTACCGTGTCCCGAGCATTTCTTTCTGCTAACTAATTACGTCAGTGGGTTCTTCTTTCCTACCCCGTTCATCCATCTACAGCTTTCTCTTACCCACGTTAATTACATCTGACGTTATTGGCCCTCCCCCCACATCCCATCCATCAAACCTTTCTTTCCTTTGAGACCTTCTTCTACACACGAAGTTGAAACGTACACCCTCTCCCCCTCGCCCCTCTCCCTCTTTCCCCTCCGTCTTTTAATCATACCAGAACCATTAATGGCGTCTTACTTTTACTTCTTTTCTCGGCGCGTCTCGATTATTTTTCAACCTCTCTCTTCTCGCCAAAGTCTATGAAATCCTCATCGACCAACTTAACGAGTTTCCAATTAATTGATTTATCGATTTAATCGGCTTTAAGCGTGTTTCCATTAATTCAAAACTTCGTTTTTAATCCCTTAAAGAAAAGAATTAGGAACCGATAGAATTAATATCGTTCGTAATGTTTTTTTAAGATATCGAAGTTGTGTGCACATCTCATCAATTCGAGGTTCTTATTTTTCGTTTATTGTTACGTGCACGAGGAAATATACTCGATTCGTATTCAATTCTGTCATAGAGTTTTTCTAAATCATTGTTCGAAAAAGAAGAAAGTCTTTTCTTTCTTTTTTTTCTTTTTGTATTGAATTCACGAGGAATTAAGAATCGATTTATACGAGAGAGAAAAGTGTTAGAGCGTTGCGTGTCATTGTCGCGACTGGTCGTCGCCTCGAATGGAAAAGACGAAGATCCGTTGTCTCGCGCGGGCGTCGATGGGACGATGCGAGTAAGAAAAATCGTTATGAGCGACGCAGCATTTTTCTTTCGCGGCTGTGCTTCCACGTGACCCGGATTTTTGTCCAGACAATGGCGAAATATATCGCGATACATCGGAATGAATGATTCGGGATTCGAAAAATTCCGCGCCGCGTCATTTCTTTGATCGATCGAAAAATGTTTTTATTGTTTATTTTGCGAAATCGTAATACTTTAAGCAAGAAAATTAAGTAACGAAGTGGTAATAAAAATTGGATTGATATTATTGTAAAAGTGTCAAATCGATTTATCGTAACAACTTTGATTTCGTTTTATTCGAATAATGTTAAAAATTATTTCGTTTTTTCACGATAAACTCGGTTTAAGAAAAGGCTAACTCTGAACGAAAAGAATAGAAGTACCTCTCGAGATTGCGAGAGAATTCGTCCCTCTTTCCTTAGGCACGAAGATATTCAGGTATAAGGAAACGATGACTGGGCGAAAACTTGCAGAAATAGTGGGAGTGGTAGAATCATTTATTGGCTTGGACACAATGGTTATATATAGACAGCTGATAATGGGAGAGGAGAGGAATATTTTCCTCCCTCCGTCCGAGGAAAATGGGTTATGAAGCTAATATGATAAAAATTCCACTCCGAACTTAAAATATCTCATCGTTACGTAACAATTCTTCAAATATAAGAAGTAGATTCCTCGAAAAAGAATTCGATTCGTATTACAATTCAATTGTTACTGTTCGCGTGTTATTATCCACTTTGTCGATTTATATTTCGTTACATAACTTATGAAATGGAAAAATATTTCAAATGAAATTTATTCCAACTTACGATCGATCTTGTACGTACAACAATATTTCGATATAATTCTATATTAACTTCCACGTTATAAATAAATAAAAAAAAAGAAAAGACTACGTGCATCCTACGTCCTCATCCCTGATGCACTACATTTAATTAACATCGATCGGGTGTGAAGGAATGCCTTCCAATCGGCCAAGTGTGCAACAGGTGTGTTCGAAATGAGTTTTTTCCCATGTAAGGTCGGAGAAGGAAAATCCGAAATCTATCATCACTGAAAACTGACTCGGTCGGAAACACCCTTCACCGCCAGAATGACCGCAAATCAAATTAAACAGCCATAACAATCACACACGATCCATGCGTTTCACGCGATGCGTGATAAATTATACGTAATATTCGCTAAATTGCGTGATAAAGTTTCGTTTGCAACGTTATTACGTTTAATCCGCAATGGATTACACGTACGGTCGATAAACAACAGAGGAGTCCATTACAGTGGAAAATGATTCGATTGAGCTGCACGATGGTACAAATAATTCGCCACGTCTTTCGCCATCCTGGGCGCAGTTAATGGATCGAATACTTGTCATTTTACTTTCACTTCTTCTTATCTATTTATTTCTTATCTATTTGTTTCAGTGTGCAACATAACGCTCGACAGCAGACAGTTGTTCAGCAAATCGGATCGCGGATTTGGCCAAATAAAGTCGCCATCCCTTGAAGGGCCATCGAGGTGTACCTACAGATTTGTCCCGGACACAGGCCAAAGAGTCGAGTTGCAGATCTATCGATTGATCTCTATAGGACGACACAACGGTACCGCGTAAGTAGTATTTTCTATGCTCTTTTATTTCCGAACAATGACCGGTTTTAAACGGTTTTAAATAGAGTTTGATTATAAAATTGCATATCTTCGAATTTACATTTATCTTTTACAACAAGATCAAAGGGATGTTTTCGTAATCAAAGAGAAATTGAAATTTCAATTTGTAGATTTATATTTACGAGATTCAAATAATTCCTCGTGGATATTATATAAAGGAATTGTTTTCGGTGATATATACGTTTATCTACATATTGTTATTGGGTTTTTTTTTCCTTGTTTAAATATCAGATACAATTTTGTATCGTATCCGCGGGTGAAAATATCATATTGATTTTTAATTTTAAAAGGGATTTATTAAATTCTGTCGATTTATCGTATTTTTTATTAATTTCACTTTGTCAATGTTTTTATTAATTTCCCGTATTTTTTTTTTCTTTTTTTACTTATCTTGTTAAGATTGTTTCTCAAAAATTTTTATCGTCCGTAAATTCTTCGTGATTCGTTCGAAATGCAAAAAAAAATCATTGAAAGAAATTATTAAAAAAAATAATCATCTCACTTCTGGATAATTTGTCGAATTCAACGATCCGCGAATTTCAAACGATAAAAAAGTATGTTCCATTTCAACGAGAGAAACTCGAATCGTGAAGAAATAGCGTCGGAATAATATTTATTCGACGCGATTACATCAGAAATTGCGTGTAATAAATAATATAAAATCGAAGGGAACAACGAGACGACGCTCGCGGACATTCGCGTTTGATTCAACCTTTCAGCATTAATCAAAAATACTTTTTAATCACTTTGGGCATACTCATCGCTCTCGTTGCTCTTTTATTTCGTTGTTTCGCTTTCAATTAAATTAACATGGTGCACGCGTGCGCGAAGCATACAACTTGAAATGCGTTTTACCAGGCTGAAAATTGTTATTGCGATAAATCTTGTTTCGCGATATCCGTTGTATCGGGCTCTTTTCATGCGAGAAACAATCCATTTCTCGTTACACGTGTCACTTGACGGGAAAAAGCGGTCAACGACGCATACGATGTGTGCTGTTCAAGCTTCATTATTCAGAGTAATCCGGCCACTTACATCAAATTAACCAAAGTGTATAAAATTAGTGGGACGTTGCTGCCATCGTTTACATTCAGCGGAAAGTTTCTTCATTTTGTTCATTGAATTAACTGTTTGTAACGTGTTTGCAATATTTCAACCTCAAAGTAGAACAAAGTTGCACGAATTTACTCGTACAATATTGCTTTCATCTATTCTATTGTAATCTTCATATCATATAGGAATTTGATGCGGCTATTTATATCAACTTTATCGAATTGATTTCAGATGAAAAAAAAAAAACAGATATAATCTTATCGAAGATAATGTAAATAAAAATATATAAATTATGATTATCCTAATCACTTCTCGCTACGTGATAACTCGTCTCAAATTCAACGAGCGAAAGTCCATCATCAATGATGGAAATACGAATTGTGCAAAAGTAATTTTCCTTTAAAGGAAAATGTACGGATACGGAGGCGATCATGAGAAGAGGAATCGAGGGAAGTTTTCCAGTGACCGATATGATTTGAGATCGCTCGTGTCGATGGTCGTTTCAATTTGTCATACTTCCGTTCTTACATGGACCATCGCCCCCACACTTAAACTCCTCTCGACGCGTGTAGATGGGGCAACGCGACCCTGAGAACCGGCCGGACAGTCTCGAAAGAAAAATTATCGTTTTCCGAAAGCGTTCTTCCCCGCCCTCGCTCGACCAGAATGGCGACGAAAGTTCGAGTTCGCAAGAGGCCTTCGACAAAGCTTCGCGAAAGTTCTTACAATTTTACGACGAGACCTATCCCCTCTCGTTCGTTTCTTCTCTCCCTCCGATATCGAACAGGAGCAACTTGAAGCATCCGGAAACGGCTCGAGTGAAATCGTTTTCGTTTATCAGACTCGACGACGTTAATATCGAATCGAGGTAAATTTTTCGATATTCGATCGCGTTTTATAATTGCTTTCGGCCAATTTTCACGATTTATTACAGAGACGAGATGAGTTATGAGCGATATTATTATTATTTTTTTTTTTTGAAATTTGGAAAAATGGAAATATTTAAAATAATATTCCACCACTTCGATATTTAATTTCTCTAATCGAGCATTTCTTTTTAATTTTCAGCACGCTGACTGGTACGGCTTTTATGTTCCTGCACTCGTAGCTTTCGAATCACTTCGAAAGCTGTTACGTAAAGAAGTTTATTTGCTAAAAGTCTCGACATCGAATTCCGTATACTTGATTTTTCCCGGGGGGTCGTTTGTAATTCGTTCGAGAATTCATACGCTCCGCGAAGTAGGTTCCGAGGGGAAGAGAAATCGCGTTGCCTGACAAGGAAGGCGGGTACACACAAGGGTTGGAAGGGAACGGCGGGGAGAAAAAAGTAAAAATAATCGTCGGCGTATTGTAGTAACGGCAATAATTCCGGATAAAGTCGATAAGCCCGAGGGGAATGGAAATTCGCATTATGGCTTTTCGATACCTTAGCTTTCGCGCTTCTCCCTCGTAGATAATTTAAATCTGACGTTCCCCGCCGTAAGGCCTCGATGTATCGCGGCAAACAGATTACCACTTAACCTGTCGATACTCATCGATCCCTGGGAAAATCTGGAGACACTGCGCCAATCTCCTTACCTACCTAGGGATAATTTCCTTTTCCTCCGCGACTCACTTGCTCGCGAGATTTTCACGGGAGACGGACGTTCGTTTAATAAACGTTTTATGAAACGAGGCGCATTTTGTGGAAGCTGTCGGTGAAGTTTTCCACCAGTGGAAAACTGGAAACTGCGAGCATTCAGCATTCACGGGACTGTTCATTACCGCCGTCCTTCTTTCACGAGAGGTCCGCTTTATTTTTCAAACTTGAACGATTTATCACCGACCGTGTCCTCCTTTAACTAAAAGCGCCGCGAAAATGGAACTTGTAAAAAATATAAAAGCTCGAAGTTTTGCCCGTTAACGAAAGCGAGCCACGGCTTGAAGCGAGAAATATCGTTACGCTCGCGCATGTTCTTCGCCTTTTACCTGTTCCTTGAACGTTGCCGTTTGAGAAATTGCAATGGCTCTTGCGAAAAATTGCGAGACCGACCGGTTCTCCTTACCTATTCTATCCTTGGGATATTTCTCACGCTAGATCGTTAATAGTTTGCCGACAGTATCGACGCGTCTCGTGCGTTTTACAGAATTTATGATAATCCGCAGCGAGATTATCGACAAAAGTGTTTTGAGTCAACTTTTTGGAAAATGGAGACGAGTTACGTTACAACGATCCGATGTGGTATGCTATTTTACAATGCTCGTAAAACTTCATAAACTCCATCAACTGATAGTTACTAAATTACGGACGTAAAACTGAAAGTAAAAATTGTTTGCTAGTCGTCTGATCGCACAGGAGAGTTAGCTACTTAGTACTTGTCTGATCGAACATCGATATGTACTACTTGATACATATATCTGAAGAATGAGTTTTTTAAAAAAAAAATCAATTTATTTATTTAATATATTTGATGAGGATTCTATCAATTACTAATATGTTCATTTTTTCTTTCTTTCTAGAAAAACCATTCCATCAAAAAAAGGAACGCATCCATCGAAAAATCTTACGTCAATATCTCTAATTTTCCAAGTGCAACTTCCAACACGTCTCTCAACGTCAAACACGAGTCTCTTTTACTCTTGTTCGAATTTCAACGCGTGCGCGCACACGAGCGTAGTTCAAAAGAATTTCCATCCCTTTCAGAAAAGACGACCACTCGAACGATATATTCAAATATTTACCCTCCTCGCGCCCTTTGCCTCACTATGCATACACTTCGACGAGACGAAGGCGTCTCCAGCGTCGATCTTTTTCCGCAACTCCTTGCATTGCATAGGCGTGCACGAACGAGCACCGCGTTGAGTGAAATTACATCGCTCACCGGAATACTATTAAATGAGGTAACGGAATAAAATAGGGCCCGTGGATGATGGATGATCTTAATTTTGCTATGATTACCGGCGGTGGCTTGGGAATTTGTATGAAAATCGCTCAGAGCTGGTTCTTTCACTATCCTGTACCATCGTCTTCTTCCCATCCGCTCTTTTTTTCTATCCTTCCGTTTTTCTATCTTTCACTCACGGATCCCATATTTTTTAATCGCCCTCCCATTCGTTTCTCGTTAATTCAATATTGCCAATTCGAAAGATAAAAGACGGTGAAAGACGCTGATAGACGCTTATGAATGTTGCATAATTTTGAATATGAGGAATTTTTATTTAATTTCCGTCAACAACGATTTTCTTTTTTCTAAGGATTTCTTTTCTTATTCATAAAGATAGTCATAAAAAAATTTAATTGATTTTTCATGGAGAAAGATGATTGTGAAATAATTATGAGATTTTGGCAATAATTATCAAGATACATAAGATTCATGCTTTAAAAATCTTTCAACATTTATACATTTTTATTTTTCTTTTAATAAAAATGTATGTTTTCATGTTTTATTTCTAGTTTTAGACTTGCTATATAGTTTTTATGCTAATAAATTTTGTATATATATACTTGAAATATTCACATAATATAATTATTTATTTATTTTTCAAATTGTAAAGAAAGAATTATTTTATCAATTTCGAATATTTATAATTCCTAATTTCCTAATAATAAAATAAAAATAAATTCTTAAGCTTAAATTATCTTATATAAAAATCATTGTTCTGTTTTAACCTATCTTGCAAGTCTTTCTTTTGTAAAAGTAGAATGTTTACAATTTGTGAAATAAACTTCATCCTACTAGCTAAGGTTTCAAGTTCTTATCTATTCACATATCCATACAATTTTGAAACATATATCTCGTTCTGAAACATGTTTACTTTAACTCTCGACTGATTTTACGACCTCGCTATATCGTAACTTGTACTGTATCTAACCTCACTCTCGGTTCCGTTGCAATAATCAAAATCAGAAACATATAGTCACACAATTCATTCAAGTAACTTACAATTCAGTCAACAACTAATTCTACAATTCCATTTCTAAGATATAAAGACCAGAATTCATGTTCTATCTATTCAGAATTCATTTAAAAAGTATTCGATCTTACTATCTTTTACGAAGAAAATTACAAATTTTTCTAAGATAACTTTACAAATTTTATTTATTTCTTTAAAAATTACTTACCCTATTCAGATCCATTTGCTCGTCTCTTGAATTTTGTCCAATACAATCGTTTTATTCACGTTATTTTATTTCATTTGCACAGAAGCATCACTCACACTGTACATAGGTACGAACTGCGTACAAACTGAAATTGCGTGCGAAACATGTTTCCCGCGCAAAATGGATGCCTAATGGCGGCCGTACACTTTTCTACGTTGTATTATAATAGTAATTTCGAGAAGGACGAGACGCCATCGTTCTCGACCAGTGTATATAATACTAGGTTTCGAGCTTGCCAAGAAAACGTTGAAACGGGAGTAAACGATAAAACACGGAAACCGTCTACGATATTCGTTCGGCTTTAACATTCCGCGCAAAATGCCAACGTATTATACTTAAATTCGTGCTATTCGTGTCCGTTGTTCGTTCAATGGCAGCTCTTGTGCAACTCGTTTTCGTTTCTGTTTCGTGTGCTCGAAACGTTTCTTTTTACATCGGACTTAATAGTATAAAATATCTCGTTGTAGATGATTCTGTAACATATACGGAATAATAACTGTGCAAATAAAAGTGTAGGTTATATTCTTTTTGTTTAACTGGAATATTTACGTATCAAATATGAAGAAATGCAATGTGTAATAGTGTCGTAAATATAACGTTATTGAAAAATTTAGATAAAATTATTTACATATTTTTTATCAAAGTATAAAAATCTATTAGAATAATAGTAGAATTTTTATTTATTGCATTATTTAGTGTTGTGTAAAATACGTTATATAAGCGGAATATGTGTTATTCGAGTTTAGGTTATGTGTGTGCTTGGAAATATGTTGAAAACCAATGTTCCTGATGTTTGCTTCGTTTTCTTTCTTCCATTGTAAGTACTTTTACACTGTTATTATAATAAGATATTTTTACGATATTATACGAACATATATTTTTCTTAATGTGCTTCTATCTAGATTTAACGAACCAGCATTATACTCGTCAATTTTCTCAAAGCTATTTTACTATTTCAATCTATCATTTTATTTCTTAATTTGTAACTTATTACTTGAAAAAGAAAACGTTAAAATGAATGAGATTCAAAGTAACAAAGATATTCTGATTTAAGCAGAGTGCTTATTTTAACGGTTTATTTATTACTTGGCAAGAAGTAATTTGTATCTGTACGAACAATTAGGATTCTACGTCCATTTATCGTCATAAAGCTGCCACTCACTAGATTCGGTTAACAATGTGAAATGTATACGTGTAAAAATTGCAAAACAGGGGTAAGATAATGTCAATGTAAAGCGTATAAATATCTCGAACACGCGCAAGCCTTTATCGGTGCTTCCACATTACCCGTAATAAATTACTTTCCGGATAATTCTTTTAACCCAACATTCCTTTCTCCAATTTATGAAATGAAATGAAATATTCATTATATTCGTTATACGCATTTATTTATTCGATTACGAAACTCGCTCATCTTGAAATCTTTTTGATTTTCAATTTTTCCTCTTCGAGTATAATTATATAATTATAAAAAAATCGTAATTACATTGTATATAAAAAGTAAAAGAAAAAAAATGATATTTAAACGAGCAAAGAATGTTAGCTAAAACAGCTTCTAACCTATCTATAAGTTAATTCTAAAAAATTATCTTTCGGTGTTTCATAAAGAAACGAGATAGAAATATATCCAAATTTAAGCGAACAAAGAGTCGGTGGAAGTTGTGCACGAAACCGGTGTTGTAATTTAATTTGCAAGTGCAACCAGGCCGATATGAGCGAAAGCTTTCGAGCCGCCATGTTTCATGTGTACTCGAAAAAAGTGAACTCGGCCGTGCGGTGCAACGATAATTCTCTGTTCAAAGAGTTCATCTCGCCGCAGCATCACGAAGGTCCAACGATTTCCTCGTTGTGGAAAAGTATTAACCAAGGCGGGGAGGATTTAAGTAGCTTCATAAATTACGTCACTTTTACAGCGAGATTACCTAATCCGCAACGGACTGGCTCGGCTTTGGCTTCGTGAAAACGTGCTACGTTGTAAACTCGCCACAAAATGTCGTCGTATCAAACGGTTCTCGTCCCGCGAAAAATAGATGTCGTTCTTCGCGTCGGTGGCATCCCATTCAAAGATGTCGGACGAGTGTTAAATGGCGTTAAAACGTTAGATATTCGGTATTGTTATATTCGTAGAAAATTTTGTAGTCTGTCGAGTTTTTGATACGTGGTGGTTTAAAAGAAATTTTGACACGTAGTGGTTTAAAAGAAATTTTGACGTAAACAGAGCGTAAATATTTTTCGGACAAAAGATACAGAACATTTTTCGTACGAAGACGTTCGTACGAAAAATGTATAATAAATAGAGAAGAATTTAAATGCTAGAAATTTTGAATGTTAAAAATAGAAATTTTGTGCAAGGGAGAATGAAAAGTAAAGTTGATATAAAGTTGATAGAAATTTCGTAACTTATTCGCTGTAAATCAGGAATGGAAAGGAAGGATATAGATATAGAAGGAAAGATTGATTTCGGTACAGTTCGGTTAGTCGTGGAAGGTTTCTCTCTGGTTTATCGATCTCCAACCACTCACAGCGTTCGGTGAAGAGCAAATTCTCCATCTGTATACTCGCGAGATTTCCCGTCATGGCGGCCTGTTAATATTCGGCACGAAAGAAGCACTCGACACCGACGCGATGCCAATTACACGCGCGACCTGAATTTCGCATTCCTGTTCGATTTAAAAGAGATACCGATAACTGAAAAATTTTTCTGCCTTCCAAATTATGTCTATTTCTTCGTTAACTAAATAATTAAAAATTATTATTTATCATTCGATATTACGATATAAAATTTATCATCATAAAAATATATATAAAAATTCATAAAAAATAGATAAATACATATAAAATAATCGAATAAATTCCAAGAATACTCATCGAAATAAACATTAATCATACACAATTCACTTGAATTAAATATATCAATCGTAAATATATCAATAAAATAGAATAAATGTATTAAATCGCAATTTTAGTTCAATTAAAAATCTTCCATCTCTGATCCCGGGAGGAGAGAATATTTTTAATTAACCATACTATTGGAAATATTATTTTCGCGATTAATATCCACGAAATTTTCCCGTCTAATCCGTAAACAGAAGAGAGACGTAATTATTATTCGGAGATGGCGCGAACACGGTTAATAATTCGTGGAAGGCGATAGGATAGGCGGCGAAATACGATTTCGGGATTCGAAAACGAGGATAGGCAAAAGTCCAGGGATTAGAGGCGGAATCCTAAACCAGGAATAAATCGTGGAGAACGATGGTTAGACCCGCGGTCCAGGCAAATTCGACTCGCGTAATGCACGGAGAATCTAGCTAATAAATAATGGGACCATTGTTTCGTCCGTTGCACTCGATCGTAAAATCACGACTCTGCACGATCTGTGCAGCTGCATTATTTCCATGGGTCGCGTGGACGCTTGTCGACATCGATCCGGCGAAATTTGTTTGACACGATCAATTGTCTCCTGTTCATTGTCCATCAACGTACCGCCTCGTCGTCGACATTCCTCTGATCACGCGTCCGGATATCTTGAAAAATATTCCATTCGAATCGATTTATCTTCGCACAGAAGAGGATAATAATCATAAAGCAAATTTCGTTCCGTGACATAATTAAATTGATAATCGAAATTCATAATTAAATTCGAATTTGTGACGATGAATAGAAATAATGTTCGTTCTGTATTTAGAATTCTCGCATCGAATCTATATTGTAAATTTAGCTAATTAAAGGATGGATCTGAGCTCGCGAAGTTTTTCATACGGATTTTTTTTCAATTCTCGAAAATACTTGATCTGGAATTAAACGAAGGAAGGATAGAGTGCATAAAAACCATTCAATCAACTTGATACGAAAGCGTAATGATCGAAACTCATGGAAATAACTTCGAGTAGAAAATAATTGCCAAAATTATACTTGTTTACTACTATATTCTTATCGATCTTTATTTCGATCCACTCGAAAATTAAAGATTTTAAATTTATAAAAATAGCATATCCTGTTTTCCATGGGATCGATCAATTTCTTTAAATTACTTAAATTATTTATCATGAAGTTTTGTATAATCGTTATCAAAAATAGTAGTTTTTAAAGAAAAATGCAAACATTTTATCTTTACACTTAAAAACATTCTTAACATTCTTAAACATAAATAAAAATACTAATAGATCAACTTATAACACTCGATATATCTTCAAGTTTTTCGCGTTATTGCCACTTCTGCGATAGAGTTGCGAATCACAAGAGAAGAGTTACGAAGCGTAATCTTCAACCATCGCGTGGAAGTTGAAAATTCGTGCAGGCGAAGCAAACGTCCGGTCAAAATCGGGCGGCAATTAACGTGCCGACCGCATCATTGTTTCCGATTTCGAGGCTTGACCGATCTCGGGCGTAGCGAAACCGAGAATCGTGCGAGCATCGTGGGCGAGCGGGATGTTTTCAGAAAACTTGGGATCCAATTGCCGAACTTTCCGCATTACGACAATGCCGCGCCCGAGTTGGAGGATTCATCGAGGCCGGATGCGCTCGCGCTCGCGCCAACGAACGAGTAAATGAGAGAAGGGCCTCGGTTTGGAAGGCGTGTGGGCGTGTAGACTCAGATGGACAACGGTTTTACCGCTGATTACACGCTTCGCGACTGAGTGAAATTTGTCTCGCCGGAAATAAATTAGTTAATGGATCGAAATGGTAGCTGTAGCGCGCGTTGCCGTTGTCCGCCCCATGTATATGGAGTAGGTTGCTTGTTTTCTCCGAACAAAGAGTATTGGGAAGTTGTAAAATGGATAATAATGAGAAGCATCGAGGGAGTGTCTTAAGAGAGTGTTTCGTTAAAAGTTTTCTTTGTGCAAGGAAAATGATGTAATCTTTAGATTGGAAAATATGTGAATAGAGTTTACTACCACGACGGTAATATTTAAAAGAAAAAAAAAAAAATCGATACTCGATCGAATCTTTGAGTAAAAAATAATTTTATGTTATGATTTTATATCTTATATTCAGAATATGTAAAGAATCGAAGGAGATTCGATCCTCTATTCTTTCTGGACGCGAAGCTAAAAAATGTAGCGGTAAAAAAATGTATTACGGACAAATATTTAAATTTATCGAGGAATTTATCGAGGATCGTAATTAGCAGTGAATTCATAAAAAGAAAAAAACAGAATTGGCTTGGCTCGACACAGCTTCATTTCGACGCGATATCCTTCCATCGAGGTCGCCCTGTCGACGACAAGAAAATGACATACTTCACGCTTATTACTTGTCCCCGAAACATTTATATATATATTGCGCGTTATTTCCAAATTTCATCGACGAAACGTGGGATCAGTAATGAAATGTGGTCAATATTGAATTTCACGGACACACGACGACGAAACAGATGTTAATCAAGAGTTAATTTCGAGGATAGGAGGAAGCGCGGATTTAATTTCCGTTCTGGAGGTTTAAAGAGGGATCGAAGGGAAGATGGAGGTAGTTCATAATTGACTATGTTCGATATATCGAAGGTTATAGGTTCTTTTGTTCTTGTAGTAAATCTTTCGAATCATATGTAAATATGTTTTTATTATTCGAGCTGATATTTATTTCTGAATTGTTTTATTATCATAAAGATTTTAATATTAAACAAATATCTCTTGTTTATTACTATAGTATTTTTTAATAACTTTTTGTGCTACTTTCAACATCGTGAAAAGATTAAATTACGAATGCACTAAAATGTGCTTCGAATATACCCGAGAGTACACGAACCGTGGTATTTAATTCCATATACTTTTACGTAGCGAGGCAAACAAAATCTTCTCCAAGATTAAGCTGCATTTCTTAAAGGCTAACTCCCTCTAAAAGTGTATTAAGAAACCAGGAACCAAATCCAGGGATAACTTTCCCCATAAAACGCTCGAGTTCGAAGAACCTCTTCTCTCCAAATAACGCTCTCCTCTATTCCACATCGAAGCATAAAATTACCTACCAACTTCAGGGAAATCATTCATTTAACGAGCAGCGAGTAATTGTCGAAAACAATTAAGCCCAATCAAATGGGTCCGAATTAACTCTATGATCGAACCATCCACAAACGAGGATTTAAGTCGCTGAAAATAAATTTTCTCCTCCTCCTCATTTTAAATACCAACAATCTACGCGAAACAATCGAGCTTCTCCTCTTCAACCGTCCAAAATTTCTCAACCATCGACTATCAACCATATAGCGTAAATACAATCACATCCCTATGCACGCACATCCATTACACCCACATCATTCACGCGCCTCGATATCACGCGTACCTGAAAATCAATTTTCTCCTCATTTTAAATACCAATAATCTACGCGAAGCAATCGAGCTTCTCCTCTTCAACCGTCCAAAATTTCTCTACCATCGACTATCAACCATATATCGTAAATACAATCACATCCCTATGCACGCACATCCATTACACACACATCATTCACGCGCATCGATATCACGCGTACCTGAAAATAAATTTTCTCCTCATTTTAAATACCAATAATCTACGCGAAACAATCGAGCTTCTCCTCTTCAACCGTCCAAAATTTCTCAACCATCGACTATCAACCATATATCGTAAATACAATCACATCCCTATGCACGCACACCCATTATACACACATCTATCTGTTCACGCGCATCGGTATCGCGTACCGGATTAACCGAGGCGGCGGATCGATGAACTCAGCTGGTGATTTTCACGGTGTTGGAGGAAGACGCGAGCGCGCAGCGAGCTGGAGTGGAATCGTTTCGATCGTTAGAAATTTGATTTCACGCTGGTCGCATCCATAACATCCTCTCCGGGCGTTGCACACAACAGCATAAACGGTAAACGCGGGTGGACAGCCAGCGGGTGGCGGTGTATGGAAAACAGGAGAGGGCACGGTGTATACGCGCACCGGCGGAAAATGACGAGAGCCCATACCCCTTCCTCGTAAGTTGATCGAAGTTAGTAGGCCGTAACGGGCGAAATATACGCGCCGGCCAGAAATTCGGATCGGTGCTCACGGAAATGATTCGTCGCGGGGTTAATGCCGATCCCTCGCCCGCGACCTCTCTCTCTCTCTCTTTCTCTCTCGTCGAACGGCCGGCCAGAGATAGCGCGGAAATGGAAAATGGTGACCCGAGGACTGTCACCCGAGCTCGGTGTGAATCGTGTGTCGCCTGGAAATTTGTCGAGCTGACGATGAATCGAGGGGGTTTTTCTCGGTTTTTCGGTGTGACAGCTTTTGTTAAGAATTCCAAGAGTTCGTGGATTTTTTTTTTTTATCTTCGAAGAGTTTTGAACCTTTGAATAACGCTGCGAGCATTTTTGAAATAAGATATTTTGTAATATAGCGGATAATCGTATTTTCGTATTTCGACGATGTAGAAATCTTTAAATGTTGTTCGATAGAAATGGTCTCTTGATTGAATAGAATCTTTAAAAAGAAAAAAAAGGTTAAAAATGGTAGGCTTTGTGCAGAGGAAGAAGGATAAGCGCGGAAAGTATATATATTTTTAAACTTGGATCTTGTTAGTTTTATGTAAAGTACGATATTGGAAAGATATTTCGTTTCTTGATAAATAATATCGTGACAGTGATGAATAGATGCGATGTGAAAAATGGTGGTTAGATAGTGTATCTATAAATTCTTGGAATCCTTGGGCCAGTATATTCTCGGTGAAAGCTCACTATCATAAGCGATTGTGTTAAAGACTGAATGGCGCCGATGCGACGTTTCGGAAGGCTACTCGGTATTTATAAGGGGGAGATACTTCCTTAAATATCGTTCTCATTTCTCTATTACTTTCCTCAACTTTCCTACACTTTCCTATTATTTTTCTGCACGTTCGTTCTATTATTTTCCTAGCAGGAAATCGTTAAAATAAATAATATTCCTCTTTTCTACACCACTGTTTCAGAAAATCATTATAAACAATTAATACCATTAATAATTGTTATTAAGAAAAAATACAATTTTTCTCACTTTCCTTTCCCAACTCTATCTCATTCCACGTTTTCGTTTCTTTTTAAATAAATAAATAAACAAATAGAAAGATTCGAGTCACCCTGTATGAACGCGACAAACATTCTCTCACTCCTCCCTTTCATTTTCCGTTACAACCTTTCGTATTTATCTACCGTAACGAGCACACTGCCAACGCGAAATAATTCGTATAAATCACCGATGACTGCATATACAAATTTCACACGGTTCCAGTCATCGAGCTGGCAATGTTTTAATAAAATCGGACGAGGTCCAATTATTCAATTCAACGCCGATAATCTGAACTTCCTCTAAAAAAAAAAAAAAAACTCTTTTATACATTTTCATCCATCCGATCAATGTCAACCGATCGTGAAAAGAAACGTTCCGTGTTTCATTCTTTTCGCGTAAAGAATGGAACAGTGACAGTTGAATTAAAACGATGCTCATCTTATTTCATTTATCATTCTCGGGGATGAATTTATCAAGATCGAAAGAAGTTAATATCTTTTTTTATTTTGCGAAAGGAGACAAATATAATATAATAATATCAAGAGAAATCTGTCAAGTTTCTTTTCAATGGAAAAAAAGAATATCGGAAAAATTCCGAACGGAATAAGCTTCGATAAAAGTATTCGATTTTTCAAAAAAAATAAACGCTTGCACAAAGGGTTACAATACGCGGTTACGGTTACAATTTCGTAAAAGCTTATCCGTGAAATCGATAATCTTGTGAAGAAAAACGGGCTCCGACTGCGCTCGCCGGGAAATACGGCCAATACAAAGTCAAAAAACGCTGTCGCAGACTTCACCCTTCTCTCCAACATTTCCACGAGCCGTTTCTCTCGAAATTCGTCGAAACAGCTTCGTTCTGTTACTCGCCAGACATCGTTATCGCGAATTACGCGAACGCGGTCCGACAGGTCTGAGCATCAACCGCGATTTCCAGAACCCGTCATCCCGTAATATTAGCGAGAGCAGCGTTTTCGAGAACTGGCCGTGGCACGAGACGTGGATTTCAGATGCCAAAAGCATGCGTGCAAGTTTGACGTATTCCTGGCAAGCTTTAACCTATCTAATCTACCGGATAAAGGAATCAAGTACGAATGAAAATTTTATAATTAAGCGCCATTGTAAAATTCCATTATAAAAAAAAAAAATTGTGCGGAGATGTGCAATTCCTCTTTCGTCGGTTATTTTTGCCTCGTTTCCATTCTTCTGATCGTTGTTTGAGTTGGATCTTATCTCTATCTCTTCTCTTGTCTTCTCGCCAACTTTTCTCTATTTTTTTAACCATCCTCCCTTGCTCCCTTTTATTTATTTCGTTTTGTCTCTTTTCACGAGATAAACGAAAATTCGCTTTTCATCTCTTCGCGCGGAAGATGAAATTTTATCAGTTGTTTCACTTTTACCCGATCTTGAATCTTTTTGTCCCTCGAATCGAATGAAAAAAATCTTAACCCCACGTTTTATATCGAAGAAAGAATTTTCGCGATGAAACGTAATGTATTTTTTTCACTATTTATAACAGGGGAAAATTTAGCGCGTTTTACCTGAAATTTCCCACTTTTCGTTGCAAAAAGTCAATTTTTCGCGAATCAATTCGCCGGTCGGGCAAGCTCGCGAAGATTTTCAATGCATCGTAAAGTAGTTTGGGTGGAAATGTTTACAAAAACAGGGAGATGAAAGTTCGCGGAGTTTCACCATCAGTTAAGTGTTTTCATAAAACGGTTAAAGACCCGTACTTTTATTGTTATATTATACAACAGCAACGATTCTTATTTAAGTTTCAGAGATAAAACATCTGCCTCGGGTTTGCCTCGAATCGGGTTTGAATATATAATTTCTCTGCCCATTCCAGATTCGATGAAAGTACGAAACGATTGAAATCGTTATCACTTTTCTATATGCCGTCTTTATGTAGATGAATGCCTTTAATAGAACGTGAAATTTTAATTAAATTATCATTAATATCCATTTAATCCATATCTCTAGATTAATTATAACGATATAGATATTTATTATAATGCCGATTATAATTATCAGGATGGAAACAGTATTTTTGCCTCGGATTCTCCAGAGCTTAATTTCGAATGAAATATTAATTTAATTTCAATGGATATATCACGCAGGATTAATCTGTACAAGTTTAATAACATATCTCACAATATGATTTCCCGAGTACAATTATCCGAGTCGTGGAATGATGGCACAATAAATTGCATAACTTTTATATTTCAGCTTATCTGAAAGTGTCATACTTGGCTTAGGATGATGTAGCACGCTCTATTATTCATCGAGATTCGCTGTTCATATTTTATACCGGGTCCACATTATAGCGATCGCGAAAAGCTTCAAAAGCTTCCCTCCTTCCTCTACTTTAAAATCTGTTTTTTCACGATCATGAATATTTTCAAAGTATCGCCATTATAATTACTCAAAATGACAACTATAGAGAGCCATTCCATAATATGCACCACGATCTCCACTTAGAAAGATAATTCGAAGAGCTTAAAAATGAGAAAAGACCTTTGTATAGACGTACATACATACATACAT
>NW_006263750.1:469951-473282 GCF_000469605.1 Apis dorsata | reverse complement strand
CCAAAAAAAAAAAAAAAAAAAAAAAATATCAGGAATACTTTCCTGAAAATATTCATAAAACCAGCAATTATTCCCAAAACGTGTGGTTACTTGAAAATCTTGGCATCCCTCTCGAATTTGACGCAATCTACACTCAGCAATTTCTTTCGAGAGGATGAACTGATGATAGTAGGAAGCGAGGAAAATACAGGGAGGGCTACCGTTCTCATCACTTCACAACCACGTCGGTTTACATTTAAATTTATAATCCACCGCGATTCCATTCGAATGCCCAAGCTGAATTGATTTGCAGTATAACTTTGCCTCCTCTCTCTCTCTCTCTCTTTTTCTCTCGCAGAAAACTACTTGCCCGCATGAAGTGAAATGTAAAATACCAACTGATCCTCATCCTCCATCTTTTCACGATGAAAGAGAAAATGGAAAGGATGAATACAGCGATTTCCAGTTGACATCCAGTTGCTTACCTTTTACCTCGAGTCAACCTTCTCTATCCTTTTCCACTGAGGACCTGTCTTCTCTATAAGGTGTAACCGCACGTACGAACGTTCCCTCTATGTGTAACCGTACACACGCGGCCAGAACCACCGGATGTACAAACGTAACGTGCATGCATACAACCCGGCTCCCGGTTTTCCGAGTCGGCTGCGATTAAGCCGCTTCTCGACAAGACGAACCAAATTGCACGGTATTTCGAAGAGGCGGTTCCGCCGCATCCGTCTGCCATTCCCTCTCTTCTCCGTGCACCGATCCCTGTCAAATGGAGCTTTCGTTCCCGGTTGGAGAAGACGTTTATCACCGCGAGGCTGAAATATCTTTCAGACCAATTACACTGATCCGCTGATTATATCTTTATTTCGTTTCCCTTCCCTATATATGTCGAGATGAAAAATCGAATATGAATCTTTCCGTCTTCTTTCTTTCTTCTAATTTTCGATAAAATAAAAATGTTCGTTTTAAATTGTATAGAACGAAGTTTTAAATTAACGCGTTCTTTATTTAAGTTAGAAACACTTTGAATGTAATTAATTTGCGGTGAATGTAATTAATCACTGTTTTTAATGCACGATCTTCGATAGGACAAAATTTGGGGAAAATTAAAAATATTCTTCCTCGCGAAGGATACGGATTTAATCACACATATTACGGTATATATATACGTTCTATATACACATTTTTTCTTCTTTTAATTCCAAAATATACATATTTTATTATCCACATAATTTACATCGTCGTTATTATATATACTCGAATGTTCTCGAATATATTTCTTTTTCCTAAACTTGATTTGATTTTCAACTTAGTTAAGTGCTCATCCGATTTGGAAAATTTCTCGGTACAATAACGGTCGATCACGGTTAATGTCGAGGCATGGCGCCGGCAATTTTCAGCAACACGAAATTCCGGTTTCTGTATCTCACGTTTCAGGAGAACAGTGTCCACGGAGTTGGCTGTTTCGTGCCTGTGCCAACAGCGCGATTACAAGGGACTCCGCGTAGACGAGAGCTTCCAAATTGCGGCGGAGTGTTTCGCAACTTCGCTTGAAAGCGCATAGCGATATCCTCGAGGGAAGCTGGGCATGCGAGGCGTACCCATTCCCAAGAAATCTCGGTTGCATAATTCAAAAACCTGCTACTTCCCCTCCCCCTCCCTCGCGCGAGAACCGCTGACAGTGGAAATTTTTAATGCAGGTGCGGGAGAAATGGCCGCCATTATCGCGGGCGCGTAATTGACACGAGTTGTTACGCTCGATTTCAGTTAAACTGTGCGTTTTTCTCCGATGTTATTCGATATATTTAATAATCCTTGGAATTTAGATTCCGTTCGAAGTAATTTTTAACGAAGTATAAATATTTGAATACCAGTTTTTCCACAACTTATTTTAAAGCTTTCCGTAAATGGGATTTATAAAACTTTCGAGAAATAAATTAATACGATACGTTCAGATCGATTAGATTTTGCATTTACGGTTCATCAATGAAGATACATGATGATTCGGAATGAAACGAAATTTCTTTCTTAATTATTCATCTTTATTATTCCAATGGAGAAGAAAACACTATTTTATTTTATTCGACAATAAACTACTTCGTATTATCCCTGAAAACATCAACACAAAGTAATAACATTTTGACTTGAAAAGAAAAATCTGTTCACAAACACATTCTCTTTCTCTCTTTCCAATTCGTCTTCCCTATTTCGCAACACGCGACGATATCGATTCGTCCCTCGAAAATTCCATCCCCTCTCCCCCCTCCCCTTTAATTTTCCGCGGCGCGATCGTAATCGGAGGCAAACGAAACAAAAATTGCATTCTTTCGAAGGTATCGAGGCGCACGAGACGCGTCTACGAACGGGGAAAATCGAATGGACTTTCCGGTGCTGGGGTTAACTTCGTTTGATGGACGACAACGCGAGGCTGGTGGCGGAGTAACGAAACAAAGGTATACACGCGGAAAAGGGGGGAAGGTGGAAGGGTGGAGAGGACACTATACATGGAGCGTGGGTCTGGTAGAATCGTGGAAAATAAAAAGCGTCCAATTTCCTGGGGATACCTTGTCGGATCTGGCTACACCGGTTCTTTCTTTTCTGTTTCGTCGTTACACTCGTCGTCGACGAGAGAAAGGGGAGAAAATTTCTATCCTCGAGTCTCGCGATTTTGAATAGTTGGCGGATAAAAAACGAATTTTAACGATCGAGTGAATATTATTTTTATATAGGAGATCCTTGTTTTTTAGATTTTGAACTTTCAATTATTATTCGATAATCGTTGGATTATAAATCTCTGAATAAGAGAAAAAGCTTTTTGGATTTATTGAAGATGAGATTTTTTAGATTTATCAATAATGTTATCAAGGATGCTGGAGTCTCAGACATTAGAATAGCAAGAAGATTAAATTGAAAATTTTAGTTTTGATTTCTTACAATTTTTCGTAAGGATGATTCAAAGGATTTTTGATTAATTAAAAAACTTTCTTTTAAATTCTTTTTTAATAATTATTCTTATTCCATCAAACGATCTTCAATTGTATTAAAAAAAAGAAAGAAATTGAAGAAGAAACCTCAATAAATCTTGACTTTTCCCAAGGTGTTTCGTTTCCGAAAACTAAAGGACGGCGAAAAAGCGGTTGATCTGCAAGTCAATTGAAACGAGGTCTCTCGAACGGCCGTCTTTTAAGTATTCCCGGTTTCTTTCCTCCTTCATTATTATTCCCTTACCCGCAAGAATGTTTCTCCCTTTTTTTTTTATTTCATCGTTACTTCTCAACCATAGGATATACCAAAGAGGCGAAAGAAGCGAAGGAGAGGTCCGTTCGTACATCTCTTTCTCCCG
>NW_006263750.1:465256-469809 GCF_000469605.1 Apis dorsata | reverse complement strand
AAAAAAAAAAAAAAAAAAAAAATAAAATAAAATAAAAAGCGCGAAATAATGAAGTGATGGCGTAAAAAGAGAAAAAAAATATCATTCGATTGTCCGCTTTTCGAAATCGCGGATAATAATGGAATGTAATTACTTCCGTTCTCGAACCGTCGTCATCGCAGTCCACCGCGAGCATTCTCATCTTCGGAATAAAACGGAAGCATCCCCTTCTCCCTCCTCTCCGATAAAACATTTGAAAGGCTCTCCTATTCGAAATGGCTCGCGAAACGCGCAATTAACGCCCAATTACCCGACCGGTGTAGTCGGTCACCGCGTAATTACATTCACTATCGTGCCCTTTAAAACACGCTTATTTATGTACTCTCATTTCGCGGCCGTTCGCGCGTTTATGGTTTCCGGCGCATCGGCAAAAGCAGCAACGATAAAATCGTCGATGGCCCACGTTCTTTACAACGAAGAGTAGCGAAAAAACAAAATGGAATGAACTGCTTCTGCGAAATTTTTAAATTAAGTAAAAGTTTCGCGGTGGCTTTTCTTCGACAGAGTTCTTTTTATTAGGAATTCTGATGAACACGTTGGAATAATCTCTAGTGTTTTTGTCGATTCTTTTGTATAACGCATTAGGAATTATCTTTCCTAGTGACATAAACTTTTATATTAATAATGGTCCAAGAGCTTCTAGTGAGGTAATATTGATTTCTTTCTGATGCTATCACGGATTAACCGTATAACATTCTGACACGAAAATTTTGAATTGCAGATAAAGCGATACTTTTTAATCAGAAATAAATCGTGAAGGAAATATATTCTTCTTATCGACAAATTTCACATATCATACAAGAAACAGAGTATAGATCTGATCACTTTGCGATTTCCGTTAGACAACGTTTCGCTGCTAATATATCCTCAAAAATTGAGAAATTTGATGATATCTTCGGATGAATCTTGAAGAGAAGAGGAATGGCGAACTAACCATCAATCGCAAACAAGATGTGTTTAAGATAGAAAAGCAATGGCTTTTCTAGAAAGAGATACAACTATAACAAATAACGATAACAAATGACGAACAACACGACGAATAACAGTTGGACGAGATTAGGATATTGCTTGTTTTTTTTTTTTTTTTTCTTTTTTCCAATGTTTTCCAGTCTATGTTTCGTCGTTCACGAGCATTAGTTAAACAGATCGCGTGAGAGATAGGAATTAATCATTTCGCAGGTGTATTTTTATCGAACGAGGCTCGAGGCCAGCCATCGGAATCTCGGTGTTATTATTTCATCGAAATTTCGCGTTTCCTGGCGGCGATACTTTAAATCATCCCGAAAAACAGGTATGAATGTCATCCCGATAATTTTTTGCTAATTAATTACCGCGGCAATAATTCTCATCCAATCGTCTGGAAATCCACTTGACGAGCGGCGAATCGAAATGAAACCGTCAATCATGATAATGGAATAATTCAATACGTTTCCGCAAACTTGAAACGGAGATAAATAAAAAGCGGGAAACGATCGCGTTTCATTAATTACAATCGCTCGAACCTCTTAACGTGTACAACGAGATATCGCGAATTAAAAATTGTATTCTAATAAGTAAACAACATCTTGTTAATAAAAAACTTGATTAATATTTATAACATAATATCGTGAAACGTTCCAAAGTGAAGAGATGTTGGAAACTATTATCCAACGTTTACAAAAAAATAATCCTACTCTTTAAATTAAACGCAAAATTAAACATGGCGAGGCAATACACGATTGCAACGCGTCCGTTTATCTCAATGACAACGAACGAACGAACAAATTGAACTTTTATTCGCTAAACCGCCAACGTACAAAAAGAAAAAAAAGAAAAAAGAAAAAAGAAAAAACGCAGCAAAAGGGCGCAAGTATGAAACGAAAGTATTCATAAAAGTACGTACGTATCAATTAAACTTTTCCATTCTCCCCTTCCGGTTAACAATGGTATATACGAAGGAGAGACACCGAGAATGGAAATTAAACCGGATTTAATAGACAGCCCCAGGTCGAAGCCGACTGCACCGCCCGCACCGGCATCAATAACGTTAATTAACATATCAACGAGACAATCCCGGAGATGCGTTTCCCGGTGGTAATACCTTTACTGGGGGCGCATCCCGTGTATCTGAGCTGGCTCATTCAAATCTTGATACACCGTGCGTGTACGTGTGTACCGGCGTGGCTCTCGGGTTCCATTGTCGCATCAAGGGTCGGATACGTGACCCCATAGTTCACCATTGTATCGGACGTATGGTTTTGAATTAATTGCCACGCGGCATCGACGAGCCACGGATTCGATTCGACCCTCACGTCCCTCCAACCTTCACGTATTTCCGCGGATTTTCCACCCTCGCTAATCCTCCGGCTAGATAAAACTTTTGATTAGAGTTACGAGGTTGCACGGAGATAAGCGACTTTTATCGATCGATGCGGAGAAAAATTGCTCTCTCTCTCTCTCTCTCTCTATCTATCTCTGCCTCTTCGGGTTTATTTTTGCGCGGTATATTTAAATTACTTTAGATTAAATACTTTATTTTATATTTTCTTCGTTATTTGTATTTCTTGGAAATAGTTTTTAGATGAAATGAGTGAGTTTATTATTTATATTCGAAAAGTGAATAAAAAATTAATCGACTGTCGATCAATTAGTCAATAAGTGCCAAGATATAGGAGTGAATTGAATAAAGTGGGAGTATTCGTTAAAGAATCCGAAGAATTTATTTTAAGTAAATTTGTTGGCATTTGTATTCGGGTTAATAAGTATTAAGTATTAGGTTGCCGTTAATCAAGAAACTTTCTCATACCGTGTACACAAACATTCCCGCAATTTCTTCTTTTCCCATCCTTTCTTCGAACTCTTTCTAACTTTCATCACTCTTCCTTCCCCTTTACTTCTTTAATTCCTTGCTTTCGAAATTCGGGTTATTTAAAGAAACCATCCGGATTCGAATTCGTTTCGCCCGATTTTCTGAACGCTCGAAATCCAACGGTGTTCGTCCTATCCAAACACTCGTAATTGCATTTTCGAATAATGGAAGAAATTGTATAAGACGTGCTGGTGGGTTACGACCAATCATGCAAATGCATCGAATCGATTCTCGTTCTTTTTTTTTTTTCTTTCTTTTTTTTTTTTTTTTTTTTTTTTTTTTTTTTTTTTTTTTTTTTTTCTCCATTTCAATGTACCGACTAACTAACCATGGCTGTAGGCCAGACTTCAAAAGAATTAATTTCCATAATTATCTTAATTCTCGTCGAGGGTAAGAGGAGCCTGGAATTTTCTTTCTTTCTTTTTTTTTTTTCCTCCGTGAAACGGAAGTAATTACCAGATTACGATTCCTTTTCGCATTTCGAACACCATATATGCCATCTTTCACAACTCGTTACAATAGAAATGATAGCCGACGTCGTTTCCATTTAATTAACGTCGAATTCTAGTAAATAGTTGGATAAAACTACTCCAACTCTTTCCACGGATCCTTTCTACATCGTTGCTTGGATCTTGGAGAACTTGGAGAATCAGGTCATTCTTCCAGGTTTTTTTCATCAGAGAACCTATCTTGTCAGATAACTGCGAGATTAACGTTAAAAGGGGAATAAAAAAAAAAGTCTCTTCATTGGAGATGATTACATTGCTGGTTAGATTTCTAGAAGAAAAACTTGTTAAGATTTTTTTTTTTAAATAATGTTAAAATGTAACGTTTTTATCAAGATCTCGCTCTTTGAGAAATTTATTAGATATAAATTGAAAATAGATTTAAGATCTTCTTATGTAATCTATTATTATAATTTAATTTATTGTTTCGTAATTTTCTGTTCTTTAAATATTCTTCTCATGAAAAAGATGTTCTTGATCTCGTAAAGACTATTCGGAAGATTAATGATTTCAGAAACAGAAACAAGACTGAAAAGATCCCAATCATTTTCCATGGAGTTGAGTAAATAAAATTGAATCGAAATATTTCAATTTGTTCGAACGATCCGAGCGAATTTTCGATAAAACTCGCGATCGTAAATTAAAATGAGTTTCGTAATTGACAAATCGGGATAGATTTTATTCTGACGAATAATAATCATGTTACATGGGGCGTCTCCCTTTTACGGGAGACGGCAAGTCGAATTGAATCAGCACAATTCCATCACCGTTACGTATAGCCCATTGCGTAATCGTTCCACCAACCATTTACGAACGCAGCCTTCTCGTGGAAAGGAGAACGAATCCTTTGAAGTCGCTCCACGATCGAAGAAGCAATTCTGCCCTTCGAATCAAATCTATGACTATGGCTCCTTCCATCGCGAAAAGTGGAAAGTGAACGGTGCTAATAATAATAATAATGTATCTAAATGTGATTCCATCCTTTGAGTATCGTTAAATCTTGAAGTATACTCAATTTGAAAATAAATAAATTAAAGATACATTCTAATCCAGATCGTATAACTCTAATGTTTAAATTGTAAAAATACGCAAAGAGAGGATTTAAAGGATAAATGTTTAAATATTTTTCTTTTTTTTTTATTCGTGACGGTACGAAATAT
>NW_006263750.1:461377-464998 GCF_000469605.1 Apis dorsata | reverse complement strand
TTTTTTTTTTTTTTTTTTTTTTTCAAATAATCTCGACGAGATTATAGTGAAATATAGATAGGAAAAGGGAGAGACGAATCAAAAATGTGTTTGGTCCAATAACCAATGCGATCGTCAATATTCTACAAATCGAACCACTACGGTCATACGTGATTGGTATCGACTCGTACGACCCAAGAACTATTACTGTCTATTCTGCTGATCTTGAAACTTGCCAATACCATGTCGATACATCTCGCGGCTATTAAATTTCCCAACTCGATATTTGTTTCCATTCCAGATTCTAAGATTATTTTAAACCCGCTATTTTAAACCAGAGATTAAATCACTTTTTCCATTCTCCAAATTCTCTCGCGTTATTCAACGAAAAGAGAAAGAGAGAGAAAAAGAAATAATAATAATAAACGACAATGGAAAAGATATCAAAGATCAGAGAAGGAAGGGAATTGAAATTTTTATCGTTTTTATAAAATAATTAAGATTACTTAATAACGTATCGTCTTTTTATTGCAGATGCGAGGGTGGTTGGCTGCAGCTCGAAGGAGGTGGACGAGTTTGCGGCCCCAACGAACGCTTCGATCGACCTGTCGTGCTCTTCTCCGACAAATCAGTCCCTATACTCCACATGCAGTGAGTCACACATATTGCTAAATATTCGTTAGATAAACACCGAGATATACCACGTATTTTATTCCGATTTATTTCGTCTCACAAGAATTGGAAACTCGACAAGAAAAAAATCGAAGTTGAATATATAACGGATTCTTTCTGTTCTTTTTATTTCCTCAACACGATACGTGGTCAAATAGGAGATACTAAAATTCCGATAATTTTCGCGTTTAACCTAACGTATTAACGGAAGATTCGTTTTCAATTAACGGTATTATATCTTTCTGCATATTTTAACATCAACAGTACGTGATATTGCGCGATATCGGCAATTTGCAAGAGCTCTTCCGTAAAAAAAAACCTTCGTTTTCCACGTGTTATCGAGCTCGTTCGATTCAATAATTAATCGAAGCATATATATATATATAGGATAATCAAAAAGGAAAATATGGATGTAGAAACGGAGTAACAATAAAATCGGTAAGGATAAACTAGAAATAGATTATTGGAAATATAGAAGGGAAATGGAGAAGGAATCGAAGAGATCGTTGCAATCACGATTCGCGTTACTTACAAATCACCCTGGGCTGTAATGGAAGAGTGCAATCGGAATGAATTGCTGCTTTACAAAATCGATTTAACATCGTTGCGCGAATTACCGTGGACGCGGAGGCCGACAACGACGAAAGAGATAGAATTCTGGCTCCATTACGAAATAGGAACACGTTCTTGGCTAAGTGCTTCTTATTACTCCTGCCCCGGCATCGTTTCACTTAGTCCAACGAACAGCGAAAGCGTTCGCGTATCGAATTTTACCCTTATATCCCTTACACCCTTCGCTTTTAACTGTGATCGATGGAAAAAAAAAATATTTTCTTTTTTTTTTTTTTCGTTCCTTAATCTGCGAGAAACTACCAAAAAATTTGCATTTAAAATTTCTTCTCGAATTTTGAAATGTGCACAAGATAATTCAATTACGAGATTGAATAAAATGGTTTAATCTATCTATGAAATACGTATAGTTAGGGAAAAGAGACTTTGTATTTGATTGTATTAATTGGATATTTCCCTTTTTTAAAATTTTCCCAAAATTTTATTCCTTTTTTTTCTTGAAATTTTGAAACGTGCACAGAAGAAAATTAAGCAATGGAGAGGTATCCTTAAGAATATATTTTTCAGTCTCTGTAGTAATTAATTGGATCTTTTTCCCCCCTATTTAATGCTCCTTTGTTTTTTTGAATTTTGAAATGTATACAGTAGTTTCAACGCGGTCAAAAGTAATAAGTTTCGTTAGAAATGGAACGAAACAAAGAGGAGGTATCCGTAGAATATATACTTTTCTGAGTAAAGAAGGCTCTGCAGTAATTAATTGGGTCTTTTTCCCTTTGTCCACCATTCACGCGGCGTTATCCGGCGTTTTTACGTGCCTTCATTTAAATGCAAATTAATTTACCTTCTCACGAAACGGAACCGACTTACTCCATCGTCGAGTACTGTTTCCAAGCCGCGATTACTTTTCGTTAGGAAGATCGTGTCGAGCGTTAAACTTCCCCCCTCCCCCTCCCCCTTCTTGATCATCGTTAATTGCGTCCTCGTAACGCGATTAATATTTCAACTGATTATATCCCTCCTCCTTCGTTCGAGTTAACAGGATGGATTATATTTAATCGACAATGTAAACTATTTTACGATGTGATTCGATTAATTAGGAAAAGTGGATGAGAGCGTAAACTTACTTAAGGATTTATGAATATCTGTTAAACGTTCTTTTTTATTAAAAACGTTCTGATTATTTCGAGTATATCCTTCTTGTCGTTCAAATTTTCAAGTGATTTTTAAAGGTACGATTCAATTAATAACGAAAGATTGATATTAATATTTAATTATAAGATATTAGAACGTGTTCTTTTATATTTTCGTATTTTAATGAGTCGAAGTGTTTAGAGTCCGAGAGATGGATAAAGTAAAGTAAAAGATGTAATAAAAATATCTTTGCGTTGCTACTGCCATTAAAAAATACTTGTACACTTTTCTTTCAAAATATTTATGTATTACGTATTTTTTTTTTCTTCAAAAAGAATGTACTTGTATTACTTTTCCATCGGGTTCTTTATTCAACGAATAAAAATATTTACTATCATTAAAAAATATAAAAATCTTCGATTAAATTCAACATTATATTTCATTATATATCGCTTCTCTAAAGGATTCGTTCAAAAATATCCAATATTTATTACAACCTCTCACTTACAATTAACTCTATTCCAAGATTTATCTTCAAACTTTCTCTTCGTCTTCATATCATTCATATTCTCTGTATAACAATAACTAGAAATTTGCTAGAAAATTTCAAATAATTCCATAATCGTGACGTTTCTCATGGATGTTCGAAAAGAAAGAAATTTAAATAATCGATTGCCAGATTAGAAGATGATAAAACATAATTTAAATATTCGTCTCTTAATTGACGAGAGATCATGAAAAAGCGCAACTATGTATATCTGGAAAACGTTTTTCATTACAGTAAGCTTATCAAATATTTATGAAGGAATCACCATTCTGAACGTATACGTCGAACGTATACATAAAACATTAGCGTTTTCGCTACGCATCTTATACTTTTTTTTTTTTTTTCCAAAGACCTCTCTTCGACCCTCGTGATTCTTCTTCTTCTTCTTCTTCTTTTTTTTTTTTCTTGCGCTCAAAGGGCCTTCGACGATTTTCATAGTTTCCCTTCAGAACGCTTTCGATCAACTTTCGTTTCTCGTCGTCTCGCGTTGTTTAAACAGGATTCTGACAAAGGAAATTCTATACCTCGTCCTTTTGCGACTTCGTTAACTGGAATCACGATAATACTCTTATGAAATTTTCTTCTTAGATCTTGCAATTTATAACATTGTCGTCCCTCCCCTTAGACGACGCTTCCCTTTCGTTCTTTCGTCGGGAAAATCAAATTGTTTGCATCGTTATAGATACTTACATCTGTTTTCTTTATACATGTTTTATACGTAC
>NW_006263750.1:455522-461210 GCF_000469605.1 Apis dorsata | reverse complement strand
TTTTTTTTTTTTTTTTTTTTTTTTTTTTTTTTTTTTTTTTTAAATTATATTATAGTTGAGAAGTTGGAAAACGAAACGAGTTTTAAAGTAAAGTATTGTCTCGTAATCTAAAAATGTCATATCGTTTTTCAACTACTTTTCATAATGAAACGCATTACATCGCTGGCCGGAGGTAGTAAGAATTTCACGAGAAATTCAAGAATCGTGACAAAAGAACACCAGGGCCATTATCTTAATGATCCAATGAATAATATCCCTACCGACGTTCATTACTTTGATACACAGAGTTTTCGCGTAATTATTAGTCAGCGTTTTTTTTATTCATGAACGGTACCGTGTATGGAAAAAGTGAAAGAGGAGAAAGTTTCGATATTTTTTCTCTTTCTCTCACTCTCTTTTTTTTTTTTTATATATGAACGATACAATATCGCATGTTTCAATTTTCTCGTGCTCGCAGTGTTTTTCGTAGAACAAAGTTGATTTTCACTTTTTGTAATCAACGCAGTGTCGCATTTTGTTATGCTCGCAATATTTAAAAAAAAAAAGAACCAAATTTCCATTTTTTTTTTTTTTGTAACGAAAACGTTACATTCACTTTCGTGTCGATAAAAAACGACCGTCACAATGCGAAATCAATCATCATGGTATCTTCTGTATTCGTGTATACGTATTTTTTTATATATTGTTCGCGTTAGGACCCGTTATTTATTCCATCTTATTGAAATCTATTATCAATTTCACAAAGGAGAGGGTTGATTCCAATCGATCATTTCGAACTTCGCCACAGTATCGGTGGTCAGTCGATCGTTTCACAGTCGCACACATTGTGTGTTTCCCCCATCTAATCGCGAGAATTGTCAATTTTACGGGCAAGCTAGCAATTCGCCGAGGACAAACGCGTTTTCAAAATAAATAAATCGACTTGATTGCGCGTATAATCGGTCTCGGTTTTGCGGTCGGTCGACGTTCATGCGGCCGATCTAGGACGGTTCATCAATTTCATAAATTGTCGCGTGATCAGCCTGTGGATCCACGATAATCGAACTAACCGACTTTATTTCCGCCGACCTGTGTTTGTGTGTGTTGCGGTGACGTTAATTGGAAAATATGGAATCGAACGATTAACAGTTCATCAACCATAATCATTTGTAGATCAACGCATAGAGAATAACAATATTACTTTTTTTTCTTCTTTCTCTTTCTTGAAAATTATAGCGGCAGATTATAAAAATTGTAAAACTTCAGAATCGTAAATTGAAACTTTTGAAATTTTTATAAAGTTTCGCTATCATGGCAAATCTTTGCAAGAACTTGAACTGGTTTTTGGAATCGAAAGATTAAGTTCGTCAATCATAATCATTTGTAGATCAATCCTCACGAATAGAGAATAATAATATTATTTTTCTCTCTGTCTCTCTTTTTTAAAGTCTTCTAAAATTAGCTTAAAACAGCGGCCGTTTATAAAAATTGTAAAACTTCAGAATCATGAATTAAAATATTTGAAATTTTAACAAAGTTTCGAACGAGAGGTATTTAATAAACCATGATCGCTATCATCGCAAATCTTCTTTGCAAGAATTCGAACTGGTTTTTGGAATCGAAACCTTACAGTCAACCATAATCATTTGTAGATCAATCCTCACGAATAGAGAATAATAATATTATTTTTCTCTCTCTCTTTCTCTTTCTTAAAGTTTTGGAAATTACAGCGGCCGCTTATAAAAATTATAAAACTTCAGAATCGTGAATCGAAACATTTGAAATTTTTAAAAAATTAAACGAGAGGTATTTAACGGCGAATCAACAGTTTCCTTTTCGCAAGAACACGAACTGATTTTTATAATTCGTCAACTATATTGTCCCTGAAACATGACGTTATTACTTAAACGGTTGAAGCGGCGGTAATCAGGAGCAGCTGTTGTCGAAATAAAGTGTCTCTCGCGGGAGTGTCTCACGAATTCGGTGTGTTGTTCACGAAACTGCGACAAATTGTCGCACTTGTTTATCTCTGACGGAAAAAAGAAAAGAAGAATGAAAATAAATAAATAGAATGGATCGCTTTTGATATGTTCGTCCTATTACAAGTCGGTTTCACGGGATTCGTTGATGGATTTCGGCAGCCGGCCTCCTGAAATTTATATAAGTTACGAGTGTCACATGGCAAACTGACACAAATGCGCCACGACGTGATTTACGACGTCTAACTTCCTTTAACTTTCACGATCTCCTTTTTTCTCTCCCTGGATTCGTTCGAGACGTCCGTGTACATTAAGGACGCTTCCAAGTCATTCGAAAATCACTTCAATGTCGGTTGGAGGATCGACGTCATTCGAGGATCAAAGAGGGAAGGCGGAAATCACGTTAAGAAATTCACGGTCAAGATCGCTTGAAGATTAAAGCGGAAGATCAAGATCGCTTGGAGGAGCATCGAGATCATTGAAACGTTGTAATGTAGTCAGAATCACTCGAAGATTAATAAAGTCGCTCAAGAAGATCAATTTAGAAGATCGTTACAAATTTTTCTCCGATCTTTCGTTCTAAAATATTATATCCATTCTAAAAATCGCTCACGATTTCGAAATCACAAGATTAATCGAGCGATACAATAGCGATTGGACAAGAGTAATAGAAATAATCGTAAAGGGATAGTTCGATTGAAGATAATACGATCAAAAAAAAGAAAGAAAGAAAGAAAATTATTCAATTTCCGTGGAAAAGGAGGCCAAAATATTAGATTAGGCTGAAAATGAAATGGGTCAGCGTAAACAGAGGATCATTATCGGGAAATTAATTTCCGTTTAAAGCCGAAATTATCGATTGAAATCCAATGGAATGTCATAATCGCGCCGAGCGTCGAAAGTAATAAGAGCATTAACTCGGGCCGATTAGCAATGCGGATTTAGCGCAGGAACTGCAAATTGCTCGATTTAACGAGCATCCCCCGTAATTCGACTGTCGCGATTTAAAATTCAAAAGGCAGGGCCGCGTTCGATATCGTACGTATATGCGTTCGCTCCCCCGCGTCACACGTGGCCACCCCATTTCCCGCTGGTAATAAAAAATTTCGTTCGTTTCCACGAACGCGATCGTTCGTTCGTTCCGTTCTCCGCGAAACAAAAACGAATTTCTCCTCTCGTAACCGCCTCGATTCGATTCGGAAAGTTTGCGCATTACGTCGCTTTTTAACCGCACACCCTGTATATAACGCAGCTTAAAGAAAGTGACTACGAGCGGGGGAGTACGAAGGATATAATAAAGGTTGCGATCGGAGTTGTGCGGCGGAATGGAGAAAAGTTCGAAGTCGATGGCAAAGATAAAATACCGTTTGAACCGTATCCGTCAGTCGGTGAATATATTACATATATATATCTTGCGCCTCGATGCACTTATGCATTCTCTCTCTCGAAGCGGCTACTCCGGAAAATCCGAACGTCCACACTGATTTTTTACCTTTGACTTTCGATTCGAAAGAAAAGAAAAAAAAAAAAAACTTCTCTCGGCTTTCTCGCAAATTTTTCTACACATGTTTCGACGAACGGCTTTGGAGATTTGGAGATGAAAGGGGAAAGTCTGTTTTCGATGAAAAAGAAAGAAAATATGTATCCAACACTTGTTTTGGCTCGACTATAATTTTTCCTCTCCAGATTATTAATATAAAATTGAAAAAAAAAAAAAAAAAGAAAAGAAATTGAAAAAGAATTTGGTTCGGTTCCAGTTAAAAATCGGATATATATTGGATCGTCCCTCGTAAAATTTCGAGGTACTTTCGAAGTCTCGAAATAACATTGTGATTACGTGGCCAAAGCAAAGTGGGCAGAGTTATCATTATTACCGGAACAACGGGAATTACACAGTTTGATTCGATTCACCGAGGAACGGTTTTATATACCGTAGGAGAAAAAAGTTAAGTGGATTTTGGAGAAGAGAGAAGGGAGGGAGAGGGGCACGTTGGCACGGGAACGGGCGAAATTCCATGAAACGAAATCGCTATCTAGCAGGGAGCTTTATATCGAACGGTTATACGGAGTTAAGGAGGGATAAATTAAGCGCGTTACAGGGTAGTAGAGTAGTACGCGGCTCGAATTTTCTAAAATCGTTTCTAATCTATCTATAGCGATTCGTTTCAAATTCTATCGATCCGACATTCATCCTCTCGTGAAATCGGATGGTATTCGATATATATGATACCATCATCGTGGCAAATCGATCGGATAATTGGCATTAATTTTCATTGATTCGATTCGACAAAAGATCCGATCGAAAATAACACCGAGATTAATTTTCGATTTTCGAACGAAATTTTTTCTCGAGTGTCGCGTTTCCGTTTTCGTTTCACGCGTGTAACTTCGATGGCCGCGATAAGATCGATATCTCGACAAAGGCAGGAGAGATACGTGGCGGGCAGGCGTGCATTATACGATCCATTAGACGAATCAAAAGAAGCCGCGAGGAGGGGAAGAGGAGGGAAGGACTTTTTCCATTCAGGCTTCTCGCGTCGTCAACTTCCCCCTTTGCCGGATGAAACTTGCACGCCCGCAAAAAGAGTCCTCGTGAAAGGCGACGCGTGTATCGAATTTACCAGCGAGGAGGATTCCAACCGCGATTCTAGCCACAAAGAAGCCACGAATTCGTGAAAACCTTGTAGCGTGGAGTGGCTGATCAATGGAAATACGTTTATCGTGTATTGTACGCGTATTTGTAAGAATTTACGGATGAAAGTGAAAGTTGATAGTTAATAGATTCGAGGAAAGTTTCGAAGATACTTGTGCATGTATATTTCTTCTTTTAAATTTTATCTTTATATTCCATTCAAATTTTCACACGAGAAGACTCGAAAGTAAAGTTTTATTCGTAAGAAATTTTGACTTTAATATTATTTATCGAAAGGATTTTAATATGAGGATGGGTCAGGTTTTGGAGCGACTCTTGTTCTCGAGAGTAATTTTTGCGCTAGAAAAGAAAAAAAGAATTAATAGAAACCGCGAAAACTATTATTATTTTTATTCGAGAACTTAATTTATTTCGTAAAGCATTAAACTCACCGCGATATTTTTATACGTAAAAACGTTTCAGAAATCGTGAAACACCTTTACAATATTACGGTAAATATTTCACGATTCTTCTTTCGTTTATTTAGCGTCGCTTTATTAAAATATCGTCACTCGTTATCTTATTAAATCTCGCGATAATTTCGAGGCAAAAGGGCCCTTATTAAGGCTTAAGAGAGCCAGCAACGTGGAAAATTCGAAAAGGGGAGGGAAAATGTTTGAAAGAACGACACGATGTAATCTCGATGCGAAAAAAAATGAAACTCGATGACGAAAGAAACAAAAGGATGACGATTCTCGTCGAATTGCGATTTCGGTTTCCCGCGTTAGAGGCCCACTCCCACCGCTTTTCTCTTCCTTCTCTTTTCTTTTTTTTTTTTTCGAAAGAGTCACGCTGATTGGATGGATGCGGGTCGTGCCACGTCTGCGTCTTCTCGATTCGCGAAATTTGTCGCACGAGGGAGAATTGGCTGGCCAAGCGACAAGCGAAAGAAAGAAACGAATCGACGTTCAATCCATTATGTTCTATCGTCTCGATTCGGGGAGATCCGGGATGCGCGAAGATCTCTCTGTTGCTTTTTCCCATTGCTTCGACCGATCCGACCGATCCCATCGTTGGAAACTCTTTTGAACGGGATGA
>NW_006263750.1:438694-455348 GCF_000469605.1 Apis dorsata | reverse complement strand
TTTTTTTTTTTTTTTTTTTTTTTTTATTTAGGAAATGGAGTTTGCCACGGATTACCAGTAAAACTTTTAACCCGGCCTCTTTTTAATTTTGCACGAAATTTCCATTTTTAAAGCGGGATGGGGAGAGAAGGTTTGGAGCAAACCGATATATGGCTTGATGTAGTTTTAAAAAGGAAACGAAGTAGAGGAGGTACCATTAAGCACGAAAGTAGCTGAAATCCTAATCACTATTCCATTGCGGCCAATCTCTCGCACGAACCACGTCCTTGTAAGGGAACCTCTTCTTTACGCATGCTCCATATCCGTCCTCGCTCCAACTCGAAATCTTGTAAGCTCGCCATTAAATCAGAAAAGATCTACCATTTTGATAAGAGGATTCAAACTCTTTTGATTTTGTTTCGCTTTCTTGATATCCAATCGTTCGGAAATATTCGAATCGCTTATTGTTATTTCAACGTTTGTGTTTTTAATTGAAGGAAAAATAAAAAAGGAATTCGAGTCGAACGATCTGTTTGATATTCGAAGACACGTTTCTTTATCCATGGAAGAAATTTATACATATATATATATTTTTTTTTAAGATAATTTTCTTCTCGTTCTCAGAAATCCCGTTATCGGGAATGAGATGGTGGAAAATAGAAATTCGAGTTGACCCAGCTAGAAAATCTTTCTTAGGTTGGAATGGAATGCTCTGCAAGGCTCGCGATTTATTCGACGCCATCTGACGAATATTTTATTAACCAATTAGAACGATTTACGAGGGAAAGGATTCCGGGACGATAAGATTTTGCCGAATTCCGCCACGAAATTTAGTGGACGGCAAAGGAACGGGGTGGTTTGGATAATTCGGATAGAATTTTGTAATTTCATAATGAAATATTCCTTCGTGCTCGACGGGTGAATGGCGTGCCGTTGGTGGTAATGGATTTTGGAGCGTGGTGGAAGCTGTCGAGCTTACGCCGCTGTTGCTAAGCAGATGCTGAAATTTAGCAATTTATTTCAGAGATGCGATAAAAAATTAATCTATTTATCATTGCTGAATTTTATTTAAATTTTAAATTAAACATCGTCGCATCATCATCGTTGTACGTCCATTTCTTTTCTCGATAATAATACGATTGATAAAAGGTAGGAAAGATGTGCATATCGATTATTAAGCGCGATTGAATCGTACTCAACTTAATTTTTCGTGTTTGAAATAGCCTACAATTCACAATATCATCATGTTCTTCGACGTGAAAAAAAAGTTGAAGCAGCACCTCGAATCCAAGTTTGTCCAAGTCGGTCGAGAGAGTAAGATAAACGCCGGCCCGGCCAACTTTTAATGAGTGCGTAACAAAGTTGTATAAAAAGAAAGAAAGAGTGGTGGCGAGGAGGAATGGCGAGAAGTTCGCGATTAAGATCTCGCTCTGTTTGCCTGAACTTTTATTTCCATCGAATATTACGTGCGTATAAAGATCTGCCCTGGTTCGAATGCTCCACTACAATTTTACAACAGCATCGAGCTCGAATCGAAAGGACTTTTCTCATCATCGACATTGCGAAACGTTTAATTCCGCGTAGCAATATTCTCCTTTTTCTCTTTTTTTTTTTTTTTTTTTTTTTTTTTTTTTTTTTTTTTTTTTTTTTTTTTTTTTTTTTTTGTTCCGTCAGATGGACTGTGATGACCTGCTTCGACGAGAGATACGATAGGAGAAACTGGAACGAATTGTGGACATTTCCTATCATCGAAATATCGATCTCTTATTAATTATTCTATTTCTTTTTAAATTGCTTTGCTAAAGGAGAAAAGTATACAATAGTTCTATATTCGAATATTCTATAATGGATTCGTTTGATTCGTTTAGGGGGAATCATTTATATACAGGTGCCACACTAATTCTCAGAAAAACGGAGAGGAAAGAAAAACGGTGGCAAGAAAATATATATATGGTTAAAAACAGAGAATCGAGTTGGGCCATTTTAGATGATAATTCGTCCCTATTTCTCTTTTTTAACGCACGAATCCAGGGTGTTACCATATAAACGATGCGGCGTATAAATAACCGGGTCGACCAATTTCTCAACCGGCAATCCTTCTAATAGCTCGGTTTCGTTCAACCCGAGGAAGTGGCTGCATTAGAAAAGCGAGAAACGGCGTAGCGCAACACTTCATTGCGAAAATTACGCGATCCCATTCCATTATTGTTACCCGCACCGTTATTGTTCGCTTTCTGAAACAAAAGATACATTACTTGCACTTACACCGAATAGTCGTATAAATACATATGGAATGATTTCGAGAAACAAAAATTGCTATTTTTGAACAACTGGAGAAATTTTTCGAAAATTTCAGAAACACTTTCTGTTATTTTTTATTAAATACTTTACGGATACTTTAATTTAACAACGCTTTTTTATAATTTTCTATAATGAACGTTATGACGAGACGAAAGTATATAAATTTCACGCGAAGAAAATAGAAAATCGAATGAAACGAAATCTCTACGAGACTTAATTTCATAATCTTTCCATATACCGAACCAAAATTGGAGATGCAAATTTTCCGAATCCGCACACTCTGTATAAAGTCTGCGAACACGAGAAAGGATGAGCAGGATAGGCGGGAAGAAGGATAGAGGGGAAGGGAAGGGAAGGCACGAAGTGGATCTAAAGTGTGCAAATTACGGGACTATGGCGCTAATGTTAACTACACGTTTTAGCAGCCTTGTTACCAGGCCATCCTGATGCAGTCGCTTTCATTGAGAGAACAGGACATCGTTAATCGTGCTACTTTTGGATAGACATCTCCCCCGTCCTCCTTTCGCGCATTTCCTCTCCTCCCTTTGAACCGTTTCTCTCGGTTAAGGGAGACAGTTTGAGAAAAAAAATGGCGGCAACTAAATTAGAGAAAAATACACGCGGCAGGATCGAGGGGGGGGAGAGGGAGTCGCCGCTCGTATATCACAACCGGAACATTATTTTAATTAAAAGTTTTTTTCCCTTTGAACACGTCAGCTCCGAATGTTCAACGACGTCCCGTTACCAGCGATCCTTCATTACGATTTATTTTAGTTCTTGCGCGAGAGGGAGAGGAAAGAAAGAGAGAGAGAGAGAGAGAGACGAAGGTTTAAGCGGTGATAAATTGAACGGCGGAAGTCAAATGGGATAGAGAGAGAGAGAGAGAGTCGGAAAGAGGGTCGAGACGAATGTGTGACGCGCAAATTACGCGGCTCTGTCACCAATGTTAACGACAGACGTTAGCAGCGTCATTACAGGGTCACTTCGATGCGCCAGCTTTCACCGGAGGAAACGGAGTGTCGTTAATCGCGCTACGTTTTCCCTCTGATTCACCCTCTCTGCTTCTTGCGCCATTTTTTTCTCTCTCTCTTTCCCTCTCTACTTTCCGTAAATCCACCCTTGAAAATGGCTCTCTTGCCACGCTTTGCTCGGATATTTAAGTATTACCGCTCTTCTGCGACCGGTTTATTAAAATTATCTTGAAATTATCTTCCGGATCGGATATTAAAATTTTTACGCTCTCCCATTTCGAATGGAGTTCGCAAAGATAATAAAATCTTAGAGGTAAGCGTAAATTTTTGCTTGATTTAAAATTGAAATTCGTCACGTCCTAATTGTTTCAATTGTAATGATATTATTATCAGGATCAAATTGAATAATATTAACGAAAAGATATTTCGTAAGAAATCACGCCGTTTCAATAATAATCTCAATTGCGAGTTACCACCGACTTACCACTGCTGAAGAGATCGCCAGCAAATCAAACGAGTCTTCTTCATTCGATTACTGCGAAACTGAATAACCTACGTTATATCTTTTACCTATCTTCTATCGGTTATCCGACAAATTATCCGTAGAACTAATATCATAAGTCGGTAAAGTATCGCCTTGAGAGGAGACCTCCCTAAACCTCGCCCACCTATCGCGGCAGTAAAGCGTTAAGAACGTTGGCGAATTTGTCACGCCGGTAATCCTCCCCGTGGTGGAACCCGAGGATGAATCAAGCCGAGGGCGTCCCGTAACCGAATGCAAATCGGGTGAAATTCCCGGGTCAGAGATAAGGGATGAAGCGGTGGCCGCGTGGCTAACGATCGTGACTGGGTGTCGCGCGCTCGAGGAAGTGTTAAAACGTTCGATCGTAAGGCTCGTGTTTCCAGAAACTCCGGTGAAATTTCAAGGATCGTAACCGGCGACCCGTGAAGGGGGATGGAAATTACGAGCCGGCTCGGCTCGAAACCAGCGACGACAACGAGGGGACGTGGATGTCGACGACGACGACGACGACATGGAAGAGGGACAAAGTTGGAATTTCTCGGTCGAGCGTCGATGAAGTTAACGAACACGAATTGAAACGATGGAGAGGAGCGGGGATAAGGGTGGAAAAGAAGAAAGGAAGGAAAAGAAACCGCGTGGGAAAAACGAGGGGAGGGTGGTTTCGAATTGCCTCGAAATCTCGAATGCGTATCGAGTTCCTCGTCTCTCTTTCGAACCCCATTATTCGAGAACTAATTTTCCTTCGACACTTCTATAAATATATTCATACATTCGTGCCTCCCCCCTCGATTCGTGAAAATCGCTCGTACCGCTTTCTTCACCGACTTTGGTCGTTACAAAGTTATAGGTCTCGATTCAGATTTCCCTGAATTCTCCTGTTTGCAAATATTTTCGAACGATACGCGAAGAGTTGACGGGATGCATATTTCGAATTTGTTAATTTGTCGAATTTGGTAATTTGTGTGTGTGTTTTTTTTAAATGTCTTCCTCGTGAATTTTGAATTGCTGTAAATTAATGACCCGAGTGCGCTTTGCTGTTTATAACGTGACGTTAATGCGAATATGACGCGCATAATAATCGACTGGTTCACGGCTTGAAATACTATATTTTGCGACACGTTATGAATATTACTCGCGTCATCGAATATATTATGATCCAACTTCTTTACGTATCAATTTTCAAATAATTCAAATAAAATAAAACATTTCGTATAGCATTCGCTGGAACCATCGATTTTATAAAATTTAATTGAAAAAAAGAATCAATATTGATTATTTACGAAAACTTGAAAGATCAGAAAAAGTAAGTAAAAAGAAAACTCGCCACGATAGATTTCGATATCCACGATTCAAAATTAGCGGCGCGATTCCTTTGAACCCCCAACCGGTCCATTTGATTCGCAATCAGCAAGATAATCGCGACAAAGTGGCGAGTAGCCGTGAGAGAGGATCGCGCCGCCAACCACCCTCCCGAATCTAACGAAGCCTCCCGGCATAAACTTGATCAGCCTCCCCGCGCGCTATTCATTCCCGATTAGAGTTTATCGGGGCAGATATTCGATCTCGAGCAGGCCCCGTGTCGCGATTTCCATACGCGAGTTCGAAACGAACTAATAAACGGCGGGGGTGGATGTACGCATTGGCCGGGATTATAGGAAGCGGACGATTGGACGTTCGACCGGCCATGTCGCGGACAAATAAAGCGAACCCGCAAATTTCCTCCTTCTCCAAAGGGATCGGCTTTACGAACCGTCACTGATCCGGCTAAATTGCCGGCCGTTAATGAGTCCTGATCGTTGGGCCGGCCACGCGATCGAGTGATCGAATTCGAAACGANCGAGGAGGATAGATAGATTTTCTCTCTGAAGATCTCAAGTCCGGGCTTCGATCCAATTGTTCGAATCGAAACGATCGGCTTCGAGGAGGATAGATAGATTTTCTCTCTGAAGATCTCAAGTCCGGGCTTCGATCCAATTGTTCGAATCGAAACGATCGGCTTCGAGGAGGATAGATAGATTTTCTCTCTGAAGATCTCAAGTCCGGGCTTCGATCCAATTGTTCGGATCGAAACGATCGGTTGGCGCTACGTTTTCCTTGAGGGCGTGGGAGGAGAAGAGAACTCGAGCGTGGGAATTCGTCGAGGGGGTAGTTAGGAAGCAATTATAGGAAGGGTTGGATGCTGTGGATTTGTTATTGTTATTCGAGGAAGTTGGAAAGCGGCGAAGAAGTTTTCCATACGTTTCTTCTACATCCTTCGACCTTTCGATTCTTTCACTCTTTCGATAAATTCATTTACAGTGACGAATCGAAGATACGTTGAGCAGGTTCAGGATGCTAGAAATGTGGTTCGTTTTATCTCTTATAGGAAGAATTTCTACAGGAGCGATGTAAACGATGTTTCATTGTGCATAGAAGGAATAGAGAAAAAACACAAGATAAAAGCAATTGACTGGCTAAGGTTACGTCATTGGAAATTTGGCATGTATCTTTATCAACGTTCACTTTGCTGTGCAAGCAATGTTAATAACGTAACGTAGAATATTTTTGAACATCGGTAAAGAATGGGAGAAATTGAAAAATGGAGATCGACGTTACGTTCTTGATTCTTTATTTCAAAGCGATACCTTTCGAATATACGCGGATATAAAGTTTAAAGTGCGTCCTCGAAAGGTGGTTGAAGGATATAGGCGCACCTGTGTCAAGCATCCCTCAAAGATCTTCCGACCCGTGCAACTCCCGTGTACGACTCTTAAACCCGCTTCGTTTACATTTTGCCCGACTTTACGCGGCTCGTTACTACTTTTCTACCCTCCGCGACTATTCGACAAATTAAAAGATCCCGCTTTGCGAAACGGATCGCGCTCGTTGCGAAACGGAGCGTTGCATAAAATTACAAAAAAAAAAAAAAAAAAAAAGAAAAAACATCGAACGTGTACCCAAATTAAACGAATAAAATCGCGAGAAACAAGACTCTCCAATTTCGACGGAAAATATTCTCGTTATCGAGTAGATGCAACTTCTGAATGATAAAACGTGACCACGTTCGATAAAAATTTATCAAAAATTCGTGGAATTCGATTAAACGCAAGCAAGGAATATAAGAAAAATTTTGTTTCCAGCAATTATTCCAATCATTCGAAATTCTAAATTCGAGGATTTATCAACAAACGTATCAAAATTTGTTATCGGATCGAAAGGTGAGAGATGGAGGAACGGAAGGGCGGAGCATTAATCGGCGTCGTTGTAGCGCTCTGTTGTTCTCGTTAAGGTGGACGGGCTTCCCCTTTGCAAGTTGGACGTTCCACGAAACCGCGGAAATCCGTTTTCCATTCTCTCGGGGGCAAAACCGCCCTATTCTCCTAAGACGACGGAACCGGCTGCTGGCTAGTCTGGATAACGTTTCGGTCTGTTGATCGCCGCGGGTTACACGAGTCCCGTGCACCTTGTAAACGCTTCCCCTACGGTTTTCCCCGTTTTCAAATAAATAACCACCGCCATTCTCCCTCTTTCTTCCCTCTCTCAGCCTCAGCTTTTGGAAGGCGCGATTATCTTTATGCAAAGTTTCGCCGCCGCGAAACTCGTTTCCACGCTAGATATTCAGCTGGAATTTTACGTTGAATTACGCATGAGTTTACACGGGATTTTCGTTTCCATGTACGCAACACGCTTTCATATGAAAATCGAATAATTCTGAGTCGGGATTCTCGCGTAAATTGTTCGCGGATATTAAAAGGCGATTAACTCTCTATTACTCTATCCTTTTTTTGTATCCGGAAAAGAATTGTGTTGTGATCACTGGAATGGCGTTGATGAAATTTTAGCAACGGTAAAACTTCATTCGTCGTATCGTTCTTTCGTATCGTTCATATAACAGATTCATAGAACACCAGTTTATCGATTATTATTTTTGGATTCGTAGTTCACTTTTCTGCGTAACATGTTCACTTTCGTTCGTAACAAATCATATAATCGAAATAATTCAGATAAACTATTAATTATGATTTCTCGTTCAAATTAAATTTCTCTTTCTTCGAATATTTTATAGGAAAAAAAATCAAATGCTTCAAAATCGCATCACATTATGCATACAAATTTTAACTTGACTAAACGTGTTAAAATGACAAGATTCGATTGACTTTTTATTTTATTTTATTTTATTTTATCTTTTCGTCTTTTCTTTTTTTTTTACCTCTTGTCCCTCAATTCGGGAACAGAGTACAATAACAGAATGAACGGCAATAACCCGTGGGTAGATTGCGAACTAACGACTTCCACTTTGCGAACGATCGAAACAGCGCGAGCCAGTTACACCGCAGTCAGCTAACCGTGAATACGCGCGTCGCCATTGTCACGCCAATCACGTAGCGCTTGCATGGCCACCATTGGAATTTTTCGTTCTAATTTTTCTATCCGGCTTCGACTTCCGGCCGGGCTCGTTCTCGTTTCACGCGGCTTCCTGTCGACATTGATTCCACGACGACAAAAAATTATATCTCTTCGAGCCGAGCTCTTGTAAACAAAGAGTGAGTACTCGGTCTCGAAAAATTTTGACATATATATATATGTGTGTATACATACGTAGCTATAGATTGAATTCCCTTTGGAATTCGGAGGAGCACGAGCGGATCAAATTACGTTACGCGTTTAAATTCCATCCACCAATTATGATTTCTCGTTCAAATATAATAGGAATTTACGTTCTGATGAACGGATTTAATTGGCGGGAATTTGATTAATCAAACGCTAAATCGAAGTTTCGCCCGGGTAAGTAGAGTTATATCACGATATTGCCGGTTTCGGTATTATTAATCTCTCGTTACGCGATATTTCTGATACTCGTTCGACGGTTAAACGTTGATCCGTTTTAATAAATTGGCGCGAGACGTGTTGCAGGTAGGACGTCGTCAAAACGTAGAAATTTTATACAGTCGTAATTTATACACTCGATAATTCGATCCAACTCGATCCAATCTAAATTCAGAAATTTAGGAGAATTAAATAAAATTTTTGCGTGCACGCAAAATCGCGTTTCAAAGTAAATTTTAATTTAAAAACCCTGATGTAGGTTATTCTCCTCGAAAGAAATTTCACGAGACGCGGAGGAGGAGGGAAAAAAAATTAATTTTTCCCCAACTCTGAACTCGTTAATCTAAATTGTAAGCGAAATTTAGAGCGAAATTTCAACATGATCCGGAATCAAATCCGTCCCAAATTCCCCGCAACCGGATACTTTCATCGCCTCGCTCCACTTTACCCCCTTGCACAATGACCGGTCTGAAGAACACTCAGCCTCGCCGATCCAATGGAACCGCCCCTTTTCCTCTAGAAAAACCCTAGCCTCTCGAGCAACGCGGTTATACCTTACGCTCGGAGAAAACTCTCGTCTTTTCATACCCGTGTCGTGTTTTAACAGCACCGAGCAAGGGGGTGGGTGGTGGAGGAATCACTTGGTTTTGTTCCCTCGTATGACGGTCACCAAACTAATTTCGTTTACATTACTTGGCGAAATAACTTGTTGGGAAAAATTGAGGAAAGGGACTTGACGAATAAAGTTGAGACTAGTGCCAATTGTTTCGAAACCCGTTTATTTGCAAATGAATCGTAAGATTTTAAATATATATATATATATACGCGATCCTGAACGAAGAGAGATCATATAGATATCCAATGCTATTTATTTTTTATTCTATGCCGAAAAGAGGATTCTCTTTTGAAATCAGGCTATTTTTGATCTTTGTTCGTTTAGATGAGAAGGAAAAAAATATAGTATCTATAACGATACAAAGTAAGGATAAATTAAAACAAATCTTTCGTATAAAACTCAAATTCGTAATGAATACAAATTTTTGTACCACATCAACCACGTTGAAACTTCTTCTCGTTCTTTTTTACTTCTATACTCGAGTAAAAGTTGTACTATATTTTTCTTTATTAATTTTCGATTAATTCTTTTGGTACGGAAATTTAATTAAAAATTTTGTGACGGTAGAATTTACCTTAATAACCTAAGCCTAGATTCGGAATAATCGCGTTCAAGTTGGTGGAGAGAAAGTGGGGAAATGGTTCTCGGGAGGCCCAGGTTATTCAAGGAGTTTCTGCGAACGGGTTGAAATATTTCGACGAGGTTATCGATACCTGATAAGGATGACGACGGTACTACTCCCATTTCCCCGGTTGTAATCAGGACGGATCGCAGTGACGTTTCCGCAGTGGCGGGGGAGGGCAGGATATCGCGAACGTTTCCCGTGAACGATGGGACAACGAAGGAACCGGGACACCGTCTATTATTTCGAGATTGCCCTCGGCGCTCGCGATATTACCTCGTCGACTTTTCCTACGTACTCCTCTCTTCCACCAACTTGTCAGACAGAGATATTGAAAACGTTTCTGGGAGACAAATAATCGAGCGGTGGTCATCGATAATCTGGAATTCGTTACTCGAAATTTTAAACTTCACCCCAGAATTGCGCGAATGTTTCTAGAGAGGGATCTTAATCCCTAGTGTTGGTGAAATGAAAATCTCTGGTTCGAAAAAAACGTGTATTAAGGAAGAAAAAGTTAAACATGTTTTGAATGAACAAGGAGATTTGTGATATTAAAATTACGGTCTACGATCTTGGCCTTGCTCTCTGCTATTAAATTTTATACTAGTCAAGGGATAAAAAAATACATAGAATTTCAAGGAAAAGTTTGTCGTAAAAATTGCCGATATTATGGATAATCTACCTTCGAATTTAATTCCTAAATATAAAATAAAAATTAAAATAACACAATGAAAAAATGGTTAATTTCCAAAACTTACAAAGTCTACGAAAATAAAATTCTTCAATCACCATCACTCAAGAATCCATTCCATTCCACAAAACTTACCATTCAATATCATAGAAATATAAAAGAAAGAAAGAAAGAAAAAAAAAAAAAGAAATATATAAGATCCTCCAAGATCAAAAACTTGATGGCGGAAACGAAGTTACTTGCCCGCCGTTTTGCTCTTAATCCAAACATTTCCACGACCCGACGTTTCCAGGCAACGCGACGCACAATTTCGCGTTTCAAACACGTGAACTTTTATGCGTTTCGTCGGTGATGGGCAACGCATCAGGAAATCGCATTTAACTCGAGGCGGAGAAGGGGAGAGCGCGCCACGAAAGTGAGCTCTCCCCCTCCCCTTTGGGATTATAATCCGGCAACCTCTCAAGTATCCTGTTTACGACGACCGACGAGGTAATTTCGCTTGCGAGGCTTCGAGAGCCGGCCATCAAAAGCCGCCCTTGAAACTATCCGCTCCGGGGTTACTTAATTTTCAGAATTTTCCATCGCGCCATTCAAAACGCTTGTTAATTCGCGGATATATTTTAATGCGACCGGCGTGTATTATTCGAATGATGAATTTTATGTGGAAATTTTATGCATGAGCTAATTTTCGTAATCGGAATGATTTGGGATTTTTCTCTCCCTTTTTTTCTAAATCGTGGCAGAGAAAGAGAGAGAAAGATAGTGTCGCGAAAGATGTCAATATTTGTATCAGAGAAGGTTTGGAAAATGTAAAATCTGGAGTATGAACGAATTAATTTTCGAAAGTTATCGGAATGATTCAGGATCTTTTCTTTTCTTTATTTGTTAATTTTTTATTTTTACTTTGAAATATTGAAGAAGAAAATTTTTGAATAATTTAGAAGGATTTTTCCTCTTTCTTTCTTTCTTCTATTTTTCTATTTTTCTCTTTGAAGATATCAAAACGATATTTGTTTTTTGATATTTGTTTTCAACGAGATCACGAAATCTGGATGTTGAACAAGTTAATTTTTTCTATCAGAAGGATCCTTTCTTGGTTTCCCTTCTTTTAATCCCTATTTTTATTTTCCCTTTGGAAAAGAATCTCGGTAAATAGCGTCGTCGGAGGTGTTGTCTATTAAGGATAATAGCACTTGTTTTAAAAACCTTAAAGGAGAGTTTGAAAGTAAATACTGTTGTTAAGATGGACTCAAAAAAAAGTGCACTTTTTACAAGAGAGCAGCAAAGCAGAGAGTAATGTTAAACATCTCTCTCTTCGCTATTTTTCTTCTTTTTTTCTTTTCATTACAACCAATTGTATTTAATTTACGGAAAGAAACTAGAAACTAGAGACGATCCAAAAATCCTACGATTCTTTAGAATCCCCATAAATTTGTAAAATTGCTCCCTAACACTCTATCGTCCAAAACGAATCGAGCAAATTTTAAATCTCAATTAACCTCGCCCGATTAAATAAACCTGAATCGTGCGAAGGAGCAACAATTTTGCGCAAAATTATACAAAATTATACAAATAGCTTCAAATTCAATTCCCTACGAAATTACCCCGTAAATGAACATCCCAAATATCTCCGAAAATCTATTCTACGCGATAGCCCAGATCATTAGCGTGTCCCATTACGAAATTCGATCGTTCACAATGCACCATTGGTACACTGTGCGTATATTGCACGGCCGAATTGCGTGGCTTTGATACGTATACACATATAAAGAAGTCGTTTGTATCTGTTTACCCGTGTATCGAAAGAAGGGAGGAGATCGATGGTTTCATTGTGCGCGATGCGCGTCCCCCTCCCCTCTCCCCTCCCCGATTATCATTCGCGGGGGATGATTAATCGAGTTGCAAAGGCGCGCCTTGCCGCAAATATACGATCGATCGAAATTGATTCGAGCATCTGGCTTGAATCGATGAAACTTCATCAAAGTTTCGCGACGTCCAGCGTAAATTGGAAGCATCCCGTTGAAATTGCCACGGTAAATGAAGTGTCCGTGTTAAAGAGGGATGAGGAGGGAGGGGAGTCTTAGCTGGAAACGAGACGAAGAGGAGATATAGTTGAACGAGCGAATATAGTTGTTTCGTGTGAAGTGAAAAATGAAATAAATGATGATATTTGGAAAAATGTATCGATGATTGATTTTTTAAATGATTCGAAGATGACGGAGAAAACGTGTCTTCTTGATGAACGAATAGAAACTTCATTCGATCGAGGACGAGTATGAATATCGATAAATTTAAAAAAAAAAGAAAAAAGGATTGCAATAATTTTAATGGTAAAGCTGCGCGGTAAATAACTTTTGCGATGGGATATTTTATATTCACGTTTCTCCCCGTATATCAAACCCCCTTATCAGTGATACGATTTCACGAGTTTCGTTCGATCGGGGAGGGTAGCCGACGAGAGAAGATAGCGACAGGAACGAGTCCCCTGAAAAACCATTTAACGCGAACGACGAGAAGGAAGGCCGCACGGCGGAATGTGGCGAGTTGGTGGCACATAGGGGGTGAGAGAGAAAGAGAGGGAAAAAAAAGAAACATTTTCCTCGTGTTCCATTTCCATCGGGCGAACTTTTTTCCCGCGGTGTCATTCGATTTTGATCGATCGAGGTCGCGTCGTTTTTCCGTTTTTCCTCCGATGGAAAATGCGTTTCCGCTGACCCAGATCCGGGAAGGCGCGGAGGAACAAAACGACGCGGGAAAAATGGGGAAACGCTACACCACTGATGAAACATCCAACGAATAATTATTATCATCGAAAAATTCGCGGTTACACGATATGCTCTACCAGGGAAATTTTCGAATCGTAGAAAATATTCTAGATTGAATATCGCAATCTCTTGTATATTTCGCTTCATCGATATTTCTTCGTGTTCTCCAGACTACGAGCCACGAATATGTATCACATATTTTACATATACGCAGACAGATTTCTCAAATTACATCTCTCAAACACGTATCTAAAACGTATTATTCTATATAATTATAAAAAAAGAATATTTTAATAAAGATTAAGGGAAAATATTAATGAAAAGGCCCAAAATCGATCGAGCAAAGGAGTCGACTCGACAACGAAAAGAAACGCGTTGTTTCTTCTCTCTAATTGGATTCACCCAGTACGCGGCAACGCACTCGTTTTGTGGAAGGAAGCGTAATTAACCTCGTCGAGGAAGAACATCGTCCTCGAATGGAGGTTCACGGAACCGTGACCTCGAGGTCGGCGCTTCCACCCCTGCAGGCGGTGGTTTATTGTTGGACGGGAATCGAGTCGGTAAGTGGGCCATCCCCGACAACGAAGGCGCGAAACCGTTGACAGGGTGTCGATAACCCTCGAACCGGAGGAAATGGAAAGAGAGGGAGGGCGCCGCGGCAATCGAACTCCCAGAATACCGATAATATCTCTCTCCCCTTCCTGCGGGGGGGGAAGGGGGTGCAGGCTTCGAAGCAAGTTCTTCGCCGTCATAAACAGTCGACCGACGTGCACCGGTTGGTTGGTCGTCTTGTCCTTTCGATTCTAAAAACCGTCACGACGGGGGGAGAGGGTTAGCCGATATTAAAACTCTTGGCGAGTAGTCGCTCGGCTCCGCTTCGAGCGGAATTTCGAGAAATTGGAGGGATTTTAATCGGTGAAACTCTCGCCCTTTCCTCTCCAACCGACTCGAAACCGTGCTTTCCCTTCCGAAACCGAACTTGTCCGAGGGAAAGAAGTTTTTCGACTTCGTGGGGAGGGGGGATTCATTAAGAAGAGCTCGATGTCGTGAACAACCACGGTCCAAGGATTATGTCGCTTCGGCGGTATTGAAAGGGTTGTCGAACGGTGTCCTGATGTGGAACAAGTTCGATGGGGGAGGGGGCAGTTTGATGGAAATTTTCGGGTCACCGATGAAGGTAAAGGTATATCGTTCGAGATATTGGATTCTAAGATAATAGTATAAAAAAATGTATATATATATATATGTATAAGATCGCGCAACGGTTGTTAGAATTTCATTACATTTTCATCTTTTGATCTCGAGTCGACCAAGAGAGTCTACTATTCTATTGTCCGCGCAAATTGTCCTTTCATCTTGCCAATATCAACTTCTGCCCTACTTTCGAATCGATGATGTTTCGTTGCGTCTTTCCAACAATCACATTTTGTTACGAATCCACATCGAGCAAACACATCTCCATTTTTCTGACGAATAAAATATATATATGCATAAACATATATAGTTGGAGTACGATCCATCTGTTACTCGTTCACGCATGATCTTCGATATTTTATAAATTTTATTCTATCCCATTACGAAGTCAAGTCAGAGCTGCCAATCGATTTCCTCTTTGAATAATCGAGAAACGTCCGTTCCCTGCCATAAAATGGACATGTCGATGGACTTTAGAAATGGAGATGAAAGCTTCTAGTGTCCGAGCGGATAGCGCAATCTTCTCGAAGATTTCTTTCCTCGATACTAGCCTTTTCTCGAATAATAACCGCCTCGTCCATATCCGCGTGAAGAATGTTCGTCAGGTACGAATTATTCGAATTATTTTCCACTGGCGGGACAACTGATCTCAGGCAATCGTATCTGTGTTGATGATCTTCCCTCTTCTTCGATTCAACGTCGCCATCCCTTGTTACAAATCTGATCTCGAAAGGGGGGAGGGGGTGGTGTTTAAATCCGCAAACATGGCCGGAGACTTTGGCCCAGCCGAGATTACGAGCACATCCTATAATCCTCCAATGATATAAATTTTACGGGTCTTTTCTCTGATATCCAATCCTCTCCTTTCAACGCTTTCCTTTCGTATCATTTTTCCATAATCGAATTTTACGGGATGAATATAAATTCGAGAACAAAATTCTTAATGAAATTTGAATTGAGAGTAATTTAATCGATGACTAGACTTTGTGCTCAAACGTGATCGCTAAGAATAACTTTTATTCGATATTTTGTATATAAGGAAAGAATCAAGCATCAACTATAAAAGATTAATAATCTGTTCGTTTCAAAATAAAATAAAAAATGAAATTGACAATATGACATCATTTTATAGGAATGTAAATTTAATCGTAAATGACTAAAATAAAAATGATAAACTTTTTTTTTTTCTATTCGGCACAAAAGCGATTTACGTGCGCGACTTCGTCAGGAAAACTTTATTTCTAGAAAATCCTACAAATCTTCTTCTCAGCTACCGCTTCCGGTTTATTGGCTGCGAAGCGTTATGCATGCGCGTTCGAGATTCTCGAAATACGGATTCACGGTCGACGAACGAAGACGTACGTATTTTAACTTCTCTCAATTTTATCTCTCTCTCTCTTTCTTTCTCTTTCTCTTTCTCTCTTTCTCCCTTTGTATTTTGTGATTTATTTTTTTTTCTTTCTTTTTTTCGTTATACGTTGTTCCGCACGATTTCCGATTTTTTCGCGCACCTATGCACGTCACTCTTGCGATTTTCCGCACAGAAATGTACGATAGAAAGAGAGAGAGAGAAAGAGAATACAATTTAATCCGATCGAAAAGCGGTATGATCGAATTCTTCAAAAAAATTTGAACAGAATGATTTTACTCACGGTCGAATTGCGGATAAACGCGGCTCGATAACTCCGTGATTTCTGCGATATAAAACAATATATCTATTGCAGATTTATCTACGCAGCAATCGATTGTTTCAAAATTCTTCGTAAAAAGTGAAAACTTTTTCCGCTTCGAAATCCTTTTTTTAAAGAGAATGAGAATCGGTCCTTTCACGATTTTCAGAAATTTTTCCTCGCGTATCTTATACAATTTTGCCTGGGAATAATTTAATAATTGGTCGAATATCGAAATATCAAACTTGAACATTTTACGTACATAAAAATTCTACCTGATTACGAAATTATTAAAAATACACGAACAAAAAGCTTCAAGGATTAATTCCACCTTCTCTGTACACGTATAATTATTGTTTACACGCTCATAAACTTGAATTTCAAAAATTGATTTTAACAACAATTTGTTAGTTTGTAAGATATACGTTTAAAAGTACTGACTGCAACACATTTTCGTTTCTACGTTCCCAAAGTTGTCAATAAAAATGCAATTTCCATAGTACGTATTGGTTCGAT
>NW_006263750.1:435236-438452 GCF_000469605.1 Apis dorsata | reverse complement strand
ATATATATATATATATTGGTCCTGGAAATATGGTCTTGATGGGAAGAGGGCGAAACGTTGGTAGGACGTAGGCGAAGAAATTGACAGAGCTTCTTTCCCTCTTCATCCCCAATCCCGCGTTTTATCCCTCCCTCCTCATCTCCTGAGCACCGACAGAATCGTGGTGGAACTTTTCGAAACCCCGCGAGCTTCTTCCTCGCGCGCCATCGCGCCCTTTATTTCCTTTATATCCGAACTGCCTTTCGATCACAACCTTTTTACTCTTCTCCTCCCCGTGGCAGTCGGCTGTCGAAGTATTTTGTAATCCTAGAAAATGGTGTATCCCGAAAGGAAACAGATTTCACCCGTGAACGCGCCTTTTATGCACGTCTGAACCCGATATTCTTGTTTCTGCTTCTTCCGAGATTTGTCGGAATTTTAACGTATCGAAATTCATCTTCCCTTCTATTCGGAAAAGGGAATCATCGTTGAATCGTCATCGTCGAAGATTTTTATCTTTATTTCCAGTTTCCTTTCGCGAGAATCGAAGATTAAAAATTATTTAATTAAAATTCGATCTTGATTTATAAGAAATTAATAAATTTTGTTGAATTTGATCTGTCGTTTGTGTCGTTTGATTAATTAATCTGAAAATCTAATTTGGTAATGCGAGATTGACGAAATTATAGATAGGACGAATATTCAAACAGAAGGTATTAATACTTGCTCAAATTTTGATTCGTCGTTGAAACGACGTCTATTCGTCGATATTTTCAAACCAAGAATAATGAAAATAACTGATTTTAAATACTCTTTAATTCTAATTCACTAATCGATAAATCACGAATATTTTTCCTTACCTGTCACGGTGATCTAATTTTTGACGTTACTGCCATTCCACGAATAAAACCACCAAACCTAATTCGATCTGAATTTAAATCCTTCCTTTACCTATATCTTTTTATATCTTTCAAGAAAATAGCGCGAAATCAACGATACCAATCTCCAAATCAAATTGTGTAACTCGATATTTCTCCCGCTAAAAAAAGCAGCCCTGAAATAATCCGATCAGATCACATCCAACGCTAATTCATAGAATCATTAATTTATTTTATCAACATTTTTGATCCGCCTTTCACTTTTTCCAGAAATATTCCACGAAACCGATATTTTTTAATCTTTCGATACAATATTCAATACAAAAAAATTTTCAACAATCCTCCACAATTTTCCTCTCCAATATGAAACTTTTCCAATGAATCGAAATTTCCAGTCTGGTCAAAAAAAAAAAGAAAAAGGACGAAAGCTCGATGAGCTCGATGAAACACGATTCCTTCCTTCAGATATACCGATACACCTGAGGATTCGACGTTAACGAACATATTACCGTTCGAAATTTTACAAAATCTCGCGTTTCTCTAAACTCTCCAAGCGGTGTAAATAATGCATGCCAGCCGCGGAAAAGAAGAAGCGGGGAGGGGCAGGGGATAGCAAGCTTAACGCCGCTTGTCCCCGATTTTTTTTTTATTTTCCCGTCCGTTTAATCCCCGTGAAATTTCGCGAGAAATCCGCTCGTTGATATTCCACGAACACTCGATCCGCGCGCGAGCCTCGTCTCCATGCAAATAACGCAATTAAGAGATTCGAATACAGGCCAGATAACGCCCTTTCGACCGCGAACAGTCAACCTTTTCTTCCGCTTGTTCCTCGCCCGCTTCTACGATTTGCATGGAAAGCCGGCTTCCAACGGCGCCTCGACCGTCGCCTTTCATTGAAGAAAAGGAGAGAGGAAGGGAGGGAGAGAGGGAGGGATAGATTCGCGTCTTTGGTCAATTCGGTGACGGGGAATTAATCGTGATACAAGAGAAGTTGTTCGGAGTAAAGTGAAGTTTAATCTGTTGGAACGCGATGTATTTTTAAATTAAATCGATGAAACGTTATTTAAATTGGTTTAAATTAAAAATATTGGTTTAATCGAGCATACTTTCGTTCGTATTCTATATTATATTCTTGATTCAATTTTGAATGGGATATAATAAGAATTAAGATCTCAATTCCTCGAAAAATTGATGATTGGGATCACTGAAATTTTTATGACGATCATTTACGAAATTTAAACATTATTTATTTTAATTAGTAGCTTTTTCTTTTAACTCCATGTACGCGATTCTGATAAGACACCCTCTTTAACACTCGCGCGAAAAAGAGAATGTTTCGCGAGAAGTTGATTTTCATACAAACGTGATTCGAATTCCAATAATTTTTATCCTATACTGGAAGAAAGTTCGTTACAGTAACGAACTGGAAATCTTTATCCCTTGAATCGTCTTAATTCGGTCTCGAGGATATACACGCGGATCGAATTGTCTCTTTTTCCTCGCGTCTTTGTTTTCTTCTCCCCTCGATGTATTCTTAAAGATATTGGAAAAAACATTTATCTTAAAATATCGGGTGGCAGTGCATTTTAAACACTCGTAATAATGTTATTATTCAATGGAATATTCCATCAGTTTCATTTTTCAAACAATACGATTCCACTTTCGCGAGCTTAAATAAATATTCCTTATTGTGAATAAATCGTGAGGTTTTGAAAAATATTATATTTAAGATGTTTGGCGATTGTGTATTTTTAAACACTCGTTTCAAAACGATTTTTGTTACTCAATGGAATATTCTATTTATTTCCATTTTTCATTGGAAGCAATCAAGATAATACGATTCTATTTCTGTAAACTGAAATAAACGATTGCTCGTTGTTTTAAATAAATCGTACGATTCTTAAAGGTATAAAATCATCATAAGATTGATCTTACTGATCTTTTTAATTACAAAACAATTCTCTTTCATTTCTATAAACCATTAAGCCAAATCGTACAGTTTCGATACTGTACACATCAGCTTCAGTTTTCTTAGTCTCTCGTCTGAAAAAGAATAACCGAAAGGAGAGAACTAAAAAAAGGAAGAATCGTAGCGTTATTTCCCTCCCTTCCCTTAGAAGAAAAGGTTATTCACCGTCTAAAAGCGCGAAGTTAAGAGGCCGAGTCCGCGCCCCTTTGTCAGCCCTTTCGATGTTAACAAGAGAGAGCCCTCCTTCCTCCCCCCTAGCTCCTATTGCTGCGACAGCTTCGACAGATTTTTCGCGCACACGTGTCGCGATCGATTCCACTTTTTCCACCATCTCTCCCTATCTTCTCTTCCTTCTTTGTGGCTTGAAAACCACCCACCCCTTCCCCATAA
>NW_006263750.1:432150-435048 GCF_000469605.1 Apis dorsata | reverse complement strand
AAAAAAAAAAAAAAATAACATCGATTTCCAACGAAATTGAAATATTGTTCGCGATCACAAAGCATTTCACAATTGTACATGAAAAATATGCGATGACTCGAGGGTGGAAATCTTGCCAAGAAACCGGGGGAAAACTTTGGAATGTTGGGGATTGGATGGAGAGGAGGTGTCGCCAGAAGGTGGATTGTGCAGCTAATCAAATTCTCACGGTTGGCGAAGAGGGACGAGGGAACGAAAGGAGGGATTTATCGTAAGCAAATAGAATTTAGGAGTTACGAGTGGGCCGAGTAACCCGTGCTTCCCGCCACTCGGTTGTATCCGAGTAGAGCTAACCTAACCTAAGAGCGATCCAATTAGAGAAACATCGGAGTGGACAGTGGCACCCGAAATCTCGGCCTCGTTGTCTCTCTTCTGGCCGCGTTTCGAATCTTGCGAAATCCAACTTTCTTGCTTCGATATTCTGCTCGATTCCTTTATTGCCAAATCAGTTACGTACACAAGTACACGAGAGCCGGTCTCCCAATTACGACTTGTATTACCGGTGTTAAGAGAACAAAGTTGAGGAGAGGTGAAACAAGTTTGACGAGATAAAGGAAGGAAGAAGTGGAATTCGAAATCGATCGTGCGCGTAATAGTGGAATATCTTGTTACATCGACTTATCACATTGTTCGATAACAGAATTTACGCGTGAATATCGACAATCGATTAATATCATCCCAGGTCGTGGATCGTGATCTCACGAAGATGAAAGCTACGAGTTGGAGCATGAGCTCGATGTGATCAGAGACGATGCAAGAGACATGCCACGTCTCAGTGCATCGTCATTAACATGTCAAAAACACGATTCAACGAGTTATCATGATCGAGGGGACTGGTTATCACTGGCCGACTCGACGACCCAAAAGTAGTCAACTTTGGTATCACCGTCCCGAGGATAGGATAGTTTCTATCGCGTTTCACGATCCGAGATAACCAGTTTCTGGCGTTAAATCCCCCGGGTACTCGGTGTCGAGTCTCAAGGCACAAGAGTCATCAGACCTGGTGCCTCGTGCCGCCAATATCGCCCTGTTCAAACCTTCTGCCGCCAATATCCCCTTCTCGTCGTTTTCTACCGTTTCGTGCAACGCCCTATCGCTTCGTGTCTATTAAATTTGCCCCGTAAAATCTTCTTCAGTTTCTTCTACGTGTTTCCTTATATCCACGTGTTTCTTTTTTTATAAATTATGCGGATGTAAATTACTTAATATCGTCTATATCGATATAAATTAAGTAATTTATATTTCAAACGATTGATGAGAAGTCTCGAGAGAGATGTTTTCCATTATGGTTGGTGAGGAAAAAATGTAGTTAAATTTTGGAGAAATTTATCAAATGTATTTATTACATTTGATATGTAATAAATATGTTAATATACGTTATATAAATCCATAAATATATTCGCGTCTCGAAGGGTTTCGACAGGGGAATTGGCGAGCAGAGACACGGAAGAGATAGATATCTTTTAACCAAAGTTAATTCGGTTCGAAGATTCCTGCATGAATTTCGAATATACCATTTCTAGAATCTTAAAGATTCTTTCTGTCGCGTTTTTCTTTTCCGTTTTTACCGATAAATAATCGTACTCTCCCATAAAAATAAATTAAAACGTTGGAAAATCGATGTTTCCAACTTCTCGAGCGTCATACCATGTTCAAAAATATAGGAAACTGGCGGATAACACATCGGTTTAATTAAAAGAAAAAAGTGTAAGGAGAACGTCGATAGCGCGAAGGCCATCCTCTCGAGCGATAAATTCTTTTTTCCTTTTTTTTATTACATATATGTAGGACACAGATCTTGTCCTGTTGGAAGAAGTTCTTTTCTTTCGACGAGAGATGGTCCAGATATCGATTCTCGTCCATTCGAGGAAGGACTCGGACGTGCTTGCTTTCTAAACAGCTCTCCAACACGACGAACGACCATCCCCCCGATATCCAAGAATCGACGTTCGACCAATCTCGAAGAAACATCCACGATCCGCTCGCTTCTCCTTTCTCCTTTCTTTCTTTCTTTCTTTCTTTCTTTCTTTCTTTTTCTTCTCTCTTCTCTTCTTTTCCGACAACACGATTCTTTCGACGCGAAGATGCATGTTACGACCATCTCCTCGCCGTCATCTTCGCCGATCGTCGCGCGAACTTTCTTCTCTCCCGCGTGTATATGCAACTCCTCGCTTCAAAGTTTTCGATCGAAAGGTTCGATCCACTCTTCCAACGTGCCACTTGCTGTTTCCCCGTATAATAATAACGCGCCGATACCTACTCTCGTGCCACCTCTCTCTCCTTTTCGATTTCGATCTGCGTCCACGGAATAAATCTATCTCTATCTCGTTGTGGGTGTAATACAACGACTCGTTTTTTCAATTATATCTTGCGTTTCGATACCACTTGCGTGGTATTTTATGGAGAGTTTTTTTTTTAATATATTTTTGTTTGTTATTATATACACACAGTATTTTGTAATTGATAGAGGAAAAGCTTTTTATTATTACGTGAGAAAGTATATATTGAAAACTTGTGCATGAAATAAAACTTAATTTTGAAGTTTATGAAATATGATTTTGTTTATATGTTTTATCCTAATATTTAAAAATATATATATATTAATACTACTGCTATTTGCATTTGTTTTATCTCGAATAATATAGACACGCAATGGTACGAAATATTCGCGACGAAAGAATAAATTTTATTATTTTAGAAAATTGTTGAAAATTTGATTCCCATTCTATATGTATATATACATACATATGGAATTATGTTTTTCGTATCGGATTTCAGTGAAATTAAATTTTTTTCAATTATAGAATAATAAAATGTAAGTCGAGAGTTATATATCAGATACATAAAGCTAATTTTCTC
>NW_006263750.1:424471-431954 GCF_000469605.1 Apis dorsata | reverse complement strand
TTTTTTTTTTTTTTTTTTTTCAACTTACTTTTTCATTTCGTAGAATTATTCTCTCGTGCAACCGGTTACAAACGGAGTACCATTTCAAAAGCGCAAGTGTATTAACCGTAATAAGGTTAAGCACATTTCCTCCCCTCCCCTCCTCAGTACAAATTGCAAATTCGTAGGCTCGAGCCGACCGTGGATAGCAGCCCACCACTCGAGTGTGGTCGAACAAGTAGTATTTGAAATTTGACGATGAACCGAGTTGTAACTCGACTGTTCAAAAATTCTTATTTTTATTTTAAATATTTTTCAACAAAATCTACGTTTTACATATATATATATATATTTTTCTAATTTATTTTTTACCCTCGTGAAAATTCCACGCGTTTGAAAAGGAACGAGTGCACGCGAATCGGTAAAAAATTGTTTCACGGCCATTGTTCCACGGCCGGCCGCCGCCTCCTTCTGCATCATTCACGAAGAATTCGTAAATTTCCCCAGCGTATGCCGTGAGTATCAAGCGTAAATACAGAGGAATAACTCGGCTCATAATATTTATCACGGTTTCCTCTTATTGCTTCGACGCGCAGAATTCCGTGAACCGAGGTGAGTAAGTATTTATGTTTTGCTACAGGATAAACGAGAGCACGACGAGGTCCCAATTCCTCGCGTACTTCAGTTTCTCGTCGAAGGCGAGCGTGTCCGTTGGTTGGCCGGTAAGAGGCGGAGAATCGAAGAACAACACCGGTAAGTGAATACTCCTCTCTCTCTTTTCTTTCCTTCTCTATCTTCTTCCATTCTATTTATACGATATATTGAACAATCTGCTCTTCCATTGTTGCGTAATTTTTCTTGATTGTTAATGTACAAAGTAAATTTGGATTAATAGGTACCTTGTGATATTGTTATATAAAAGATATCGTTAGAATAGTTCGTCCACGTTTCAATTCAATATATATAATATTTGGAAATAACTAATCAATCTTGACTAATTACTTCATAGCAAAATTAAATAATAAATATATCACTAAAAATACTGAAATAATTTTAAACACAAAATTAAACACGATTAAATTTCAACTCGATATGGGAGAATTTGGAGAAAATTTCGAGAAACTTTCCATCTATCCAATTGGACCATCCTCTCCCCGTACTCCACACGTCTCTAATGATCAACGCAAACTCGGGCCGCGAAATCATAAGTCGATCAGGAGAGGAGGGGAGCGATCGAGGAGAGCAACACGTCGGAATTACGGCGATAGGTAAATTCGTCTCGTCGGAAGCGATATCGAGGAAACGAGGGTTGATCGAACGAAGTAACGCCAAACTGTCCTGGCTGGTTGGATCAAACATTGATCCAGCAGGAGGGAGGGAGTGGCGCACAGTGGGTTCGTTATACCGATAACTTTATCTAGCTGCAGGATATTATGCGATTGTATCATTAGCGAGTTCATTTTCGCCGGTAATAGGTAGAAAGCTGCGGTTCAAACGCGCTCAACTCATCGATTTTCAACCCTGTCCCGACCGAACTTTCGCGCAAAACCAATCCTACGGCCTGGTGGAAATTAAACGGCGGGGCCGGAAATCAAACTGGGGAAAACTCGTCGAAGAAGGGAGAGACTCGTATCTCGAAGAAGGAATTCGAAGAGGTGAAAGAGAAAGGGGGAGGGAAAGAAAAAGAATCCAATTCTAGGAAATGCAGATCGTCTGTACTATGGAAGTATCTCGTCGAGTTCCATCTTTGCCCGTTCGACTCGAGCGAAGAATTAAAGAAAGAAAGAAGAAAGGAAAGAAAGAAAGAAAGAAAGGGTCCAATTTTAGAATTCGAACGCGGACCATTCGCTTATCGCGAATCGTAAAATTGTACGTACCACTATCTTCCATCTTGCCCTGCAGAGATCCAAGATTCACAGCGAGCGAGGAGGAAGGTTTCCTTGACAGAGGCGTCTCTCGGCAAGGGTATTCTTTTTCCACCGTTGAAATCCGGGGAGAAAATGCGAGGAAGGCTCTCTCTCGAGTGCCCTCGGTGTCCGTGGAACCTTTGCACTCGACGTTAATTCCGAAACGGTCGAGGAAAGGAACGAGGTCGTAGATACTACTCGGCAAGGGGGGGAAGGGTTCGAGGATAGGGGGCGATAGGGGGTGGTTGGAGGGGATGCACGAATTTCCTTGCGCAAACAGAGAAGAGGCGTAATTTCTGCCTAGTTAGAACGAAAATTATGCGAGCTTAAGTGCGCCACCGTCCGGGCTTAACCGAATAAAGACAGTTTAGGATCCGTGGAGAATTTAGACTGATCGAGGCCGGAAGCGTTAACGACTGCACCCTACCCCCTCGTCGGATACCACCATTCGTTGCGCCAACTTTCTTAATACGACGTTTTAATGGGTTATCGGGCCGGTGAAAAACATTATCGTTTGTATTCGTCATTTACGGAACGGAAAATTTACATAGGTGTGAAGCGAAAGGGTGTTTTACCCATTAAATTGAAATAACGTAACATTTCGTTTGCAATTCTAATCGGTTGATTTGCATAAAATTTTAACGTTTCGGTGTTGTAATTTTATGAGAAAATTAGAATTCTTTTTTGTTTCCTTTTTTCCCTTTTTTTTTTTTGGAACAGTAATGGAATTTCGAATTTTTCAACTATAGATGTGTAAATAATATGGAAAGGAAGAAAAAAAAGCAATATACGATCAAACGTTGAACGAGCGTGTTGAATGGGTAAAATTGATCCATCGAGACCATTGAAATGAATCTTTTAAACAACCGTGTTTTTATATCATCGAAAAAAATTGGGGGAGAGGAAGATACATATATTAAGCGACCTTTTTATTAATACTTGGCTGATTGTTTGAATATCGATGCGAAATTGCGCGTTCCTAAATTGACAGGAATATTTTGGAAACTGCCGCGCGAATGACTCTAATTAGATAATGCTTCCCCGTGTGCAACACTCACCAAACGCATTAACGTAAATTCCGCAACCGCGGCGTTTCGCATTCGCGGAGTCTGTATAATAATAATAACTGGAATTGCTCGTTACGACGAATTTTGTCGAGAGACCTTATCTCCGGACACCAGGTGTTCAACGTATCGCTTAATCTTCCCGCAATGATAATAAACAAAAATGTAAGAAGCCTCGATTACGTATATTCGATATAAATATATCATCGTGGTCGAAGTGAAAATTTCCAACGAATTTAGTTAGAAATATAAATTCGATCATCCCCCGCATAAGTGGTTGAATAAATATCTGGGTAAACGACGGATTCAACGACAAAGTAGTCTTAGAAGTTACGATACGTGATTTTAATCGAAGGATTCCCGACAGCCAATTAATCTTCTGTGCAGGGCGCGTGTTGTGTACGTATTACTTGCATGGAGCATCGCGCCACGGCTACGGGAACAATGAATAATTTATGGAGACCGAAATTGAGCCTTACGCCACCCGGCATCGTTCGATCGATACAGGACAGATTATTAACACCGCGTTCGATTGAACTTTCCCCTCCTTCCCTCCGCGAAATCAAAGTGATGAAAGCGGGGAGGGGATCTCGTTTGACGCGATTAAAAAATGACGTGAGTGGGAGGAGAAAAAAAAAAAGAATCGTTTGACGTGGTTAAAAAATGATGAAAAAAAGAAAAGGATGGGAGAAAAAGGAAGAGGAGGAGAAGGGAGTATATATATATATATATATGTATATATTGCGACTTCCTGGTTACATCGATGTCACATTTTTACGACGTCCTCGTTCACCTTTTTTTTTTCTTTTTTATACGACACCCTATTTCCCGGGAACAGCGTGACGAATGTGCGTCCATTCCGCGACGAAATAGCCTTCGACGAAGGGGTGCGGGGTCGATCCTCGGTGGAAGAAGCTTAATTCGATGTTGGTCGTATTGAACGTAAAAAAAAAAAGAAAAGAAAAGAGCATCGAGTTCATTTAAGAGAAAAGGGTTGAAAAACGCGATATAGTGGTAATTGGAGTAAAATTCATACGAATTTCCAATCGCTCGATCGTTAAATCTCTATTACTCGTAAATTACAAATTGTAAATTATACGAGTTCAAAGTTAAAAAGTAATTCCGCGACGATTAGTTGCAGATTACGAGTTACTATTATAAGAATAATTCGTTTTCAAGAAAAAAAAAAATTAATTTCAGTTTTTCTCGAAACGAAAAATTCCTTCCCTTCTCGTTCCCTATCCTGAAAATCTTCTATCCATTCTCCCTCCCGTTGTACATTGCTCGACACACAACAAAAGAAAGAGAAAAAAACGAGAAATATCAACGATAATTTCTCCTCTCGAGGAATAAAGAAGCTGCCCCACCAATGGATATCTCTCGAAGCGCAGGCAAGAAAAAGAAAAAGACGAAGTGGAAGAAGAAGAAGAAGAAGAAGAAGAAGTACCGATAAAATGGAGGCTGAACCGGCGTGTATTATTCGCGCGGACGATGCACGTGTGCATCGAGCTATTTCCCGTCATACGTTTCCAAGGAGTGGATTTAAGGTTTCCTTTACAACCCGGCATGCCTCTCTCGGGTTTGTATCGATGGGAGAACCGTCGGCCGTCGTCCGTGGAATGAACGGGAACGTGAAAAGTAGACCCGGTCGTTTTAGCGGTGACAGAGTAGCAATAAGAGGGATGGAGAGACCTGGATGAATCCGTTTCGCGGTGGTAAAAGCAACGATGGTCTAAGAGGGGGAGAGGGAAGAAAGCTCTTTCCTCCCTCTCTTTCCTCCTTTCTACCCTCGCGTAGTAAGGGAATGTTGGTCCACGTATATAACGAGAGACGACAACGATTCTCGATTATCCCTGGGAGAAAGCTTGGTCCCTTCCATATGCGCGAGACGTACGATTCCGGACGTCGACGTGACTCCGCCCATCGGATGAATTCACCCCTTCTTCCTTTTTTCTTCCTTCCTTCTCTTTCTTTCTTTCTTTTTTTTTTTTTCGGCAACCGTCGCGCGGTGGATGGCTTTATTGAGGTTTGGATGTGGGTGGAGGGTGGAGGAGGGAAAAAAGAGACTGTCCAGGCGAGAACTAAGGGGGTAAGAGGGAAAGGAAGAATGAAGGGAAATGTCGCTTGACCGATCAATCGATTCGATTTCGCCACTTCTCCAGTTTTTTTTTGCCTTCCTCTTGTCTTCAACTCGCTTCTTTCGATTTAATCCTCGAGAAGAAGGAAGAAATCATCCAAGAGGAGGAAGATCGGGGGGAAAGTGATATTTCGATTCTGATACTCTGAGGTATCGAGAAACGTGAGAAACGTGTAAAGTAATCGGAAGAAAAAAACGAACCGTCCACCGATTGACAAACAGATCAATCGTGAGTATTTACGTATGCGATCCTCTCGCTGGGTGATTTGTCTGTGCCAGACAATGGATATATCTAAACCGGTTGCTTGGACATTTCTCCCCGTCCGAATGTGTGATTTTTTTCTCGAAAGAGTGAAAAAAACAAATCTATTAAGAAAAGAAAAAAGTCTATTGAGAGAAATATGTTTTCACTCGTTCGATGAAGATCTATTCTACTTCTACAGTGATGGTAGTTTTTCGTAAAAGAGGAATGGAAAAGGAGAGTAAGAAAATAGAATTAATAAATATTTTATAAGCGAAAACGTATCGCGAAAAATGTATCGGAAGGAGAAAGTTTATGGGGATGTTGAAGTAACACAAATCACGCTTCATAGAAATAGGATATGGAAAAATATATGGTTTATTGCTTTCTTAAGCGGACCATAACTTCGTCTCAAGAACATTCTACAGCTATCACATTCACGCTACCTCTTCCAGAGTCAGGCTGGGAAATATATTTCTCCAGCAACACGCGATTCTTCGACAAGCTGCTGCATAAATGCCTTGCCACTTCCTTTCTTTCTCCTTCTCTGAAAGGTTGTGCCACGTCGTGATATTTGTCAAATTTCATTTCCAGCAGCCTCCCCTTCGAGTTTGACTGCGATACACTTTCCTATGGTATAAAAAAATTCGAATAAAAAATAAACTATTAGAATAAATTCTAAGGTAATAAGAAGAATTATTTTCAAATAATTAATCACTTTTCGAACTCGAACTTTCAAATTCTTTAAACACGTGTCTTTTAAACTGGGTGTATATCTTTTTTATATTTTCAAGCAATAAACGAACTCACGTATGAATATTCAAAAGATAAAAATGCAATTTAAAAAAAAAATTTTTTTTTTTTCCCGTTTCAATGGTAATTTTCTTCAAACATCATTAGACGAAACGACATTGAATATCGATCGACGCAGTCTATTTGCAATATCACGATACGTTACGGTAAATATGACTCGTTGAGGGAGGAAAAAAAAAAAAAAAATAACAATAAAATAAACTTCGATCTTTTCGCCATCGAACTGTTTGCACGCCAACAAAAGCGTGCAGCTATGAGTTGGGTGGTTGGGGTTAAAAAACTCGCTCGAATATATGTATATAGGCGTACACAACATGCACAGATTCGATGTATACATTCGGTTTACATTCTGTCTTCCGGATGACCTGGCAAACGTTTGCAAAGTAGGCGAAATCAAAAACGCCGGTTGTGCAAGCTGTATATATATACCGGTTACAGGTCGCACGTGAAACGTGGGTGAAACGAGAAAAGCGTTCGAATTGGAAAAAACAAAAAAAAGAAAAAAAAAAAAAAGTGTGCGGGGGGCGAGAGAGAGGAAATCGCGATGCACCGAAGTAAATTGACTTCATTCAATCATACTGATTTGTTTGCGGCAACGAAACGCGAGTGTCTTTTATTTTCTTTTTTTTTTTTTTTTTTTTTTTTTTTTTTTTTTTTTTTTCTATTATTAGTTTCACTTTTTTCCCCACCACTATTTTTCATATAGTTTTTTCTCCTTTTTTTCTTTTTTTTATATACATATATATGTATATATTTTTTACAAATGTCGATATATAGTACTTATAAACGAAGAATTCAACGGAAACGCGATGCAAGTGAATTTTTTTCCTCAGATGGGAAACGTGAAATCCGTGTTTTTATAGCCGGAAAATTTTGTTACGACTCTTCATCAATTTTTCAAATTAAAAATCTTGTCATTTATTCTGCGTTACGTGTTCTCTGTGTTCTTCAAACAAAAAAAAAAAAAAAAAAAATTTAGATTTTTAAGTAAAAGTCAACAATAGGTGTCAGACGCAGGCGTGATCTCGGATTTAAATTATTGACTCGAAAAATGCTATTTACGTCCTTTTAAGACCCTCGTTCCAAAAAAGAAAAGAAGAAAAAAAAATAATATATGAAAGTCTATTTAAAGGCTGCTTTAACGCAGATTTATCCCTTTAATCTTCCCCTCCTCACCAGGGTTTTTATCTTTTGCAAGCGAGATAAAAGGATTGTTCGTTTCGCTTTCTTTTGATACTTGATACTTAGAGCGCATTTTGAAAAGAGATAAATAGATTCTTTCGAATTTAATAAACGGATACGTATCCTTGTGAAAAAATTTTTACACTCAGAAATTTCATTT
>NW_006263750.1:422305-424449 GCF_000469605.1 Apis dorsata | reverse complement strand
CTCTCTCTCTCTCTCTCTCTCTCTCTCTCTCTCTCTCTCTCTCTCTCTCTGAAAATATTTCCCCAGTGTTCTCGTTTTATGCACTCTGCTCCTCCTCCTCCACTTTCTTGAAAACGAAGTTGCCCAACTTTCGCGCGACACTTTCGCCGCGGAAATTGCCTTGTTCCGTGTTGCAAACGAATCGACACCGACTCGATACTTTTAATTGAAACATTTTCGCCCAACAACGAGGATTCGGCCCAGTTTTTCCTTCCTTCCCCCGTTGCACTCAAACTTGCGGAATAGAAAATAAGAGATCGAAACGTGAACGCGGATATCGTACGTAACGTTACGATAACATTATCGGAATGGAAGGGAAATGAATAACACCGGCATGAAATTACCGGAGCCGGGATGTGTTTTAAATTTCCGGCCGATGGATCGACCGATGTTTTCAACGATTTTGAGGCGACATTGAGGCGTGCGAGGGCCTCAAAGATAAACGTGGAAATTATTCCATTTAATTGCAGCGACGTGTTCCGCGGCGAGAACAAAGAAAAGGAGGAGAAGGGGGAAAAGGAAAAAAAGGAAACGATTCTCGAGGAGAAAAACAAAGAAAGGGGGATGGAATTAAGCGCCTTCGGACGCGAACAATTAGGTGGAAAAAGAAAAGGGACGAGATTCGGTGCAGGAAGCCGGGAGAGGGTGGACTCGAGAGCGTGAAAAAAATATGCTAAAGGACAGGGAGGAGGAAGGAAGGAAGGGAAAAAAAAGAAGGAAGGAAAAAAGAATCCTCGAGACGGGAAGCATTATATAAATTCAGAGATGCTTGCGCCCTCGTGGGCTCGCGACGCGTCCCATCTCTAATGGGTCCACCCATTATGACAATTGCATCCTCCGGATATATAAAACTAAATAAAAAAAGAGAGAAAAAAAAAGATGGAACACGAGAAAGGAACAACGAAGCGTGACAACGATATACCCGTAAAAATTCTACGACACCGGAAGAAAGAAGGGCGAAGAAGGCGGCTGCAGAAGAAAATATCTTGCCTAAGAGATTCTAATTCGACCTGACGAGAGATTGTGCATATATCTTGCTCTTATCGTATCCAATGATAAAAGATACATCGTTTTTTGATAAGTTGACGTAAGTTGAAGAATTTTTAATTTATACGCGTAATTGTGTGTATAATATATATATAGCTGATATAGTTTTAATTAAGATCGATGATTTTTACTACCACGAGATTTCAATATATATTATTTTAATTATATTATATATATTATTTATATTTTACGACGAGTGAAAAGTTAACGTTTCCAATGTTTGTATTCCATCGATGTATTATACGTTCATTAATCGTGTATCAATTTTATCGCGACGCTAATTACAAATGTATCGAATTTATTTAATTTTAACGTTAACAATTAGCACGATAAACTCGACGCGTTCAACGCCGATGTGAATTTTTGAAAATTTCGATTCGGAAAACATGCTCGTATATGGAATTATATACACACACTGTATCCCGTTTCCAACTTGGTTTGTACACGAGATTATGAACGCTCGTCCGTATCCCTATCCGTGAGAGAGACAGAGAGAGAGAGAGACAGACAGACAGAGAGAGAGAGAGAGAAAAAAAGGCTGCTGGATGTGGCGCCGATTCGTAAATATTCGTACTACGCCCAGTTACACGGTTTGCTTGTTAGACAATATTTGTTTTACCATCCCGACGCTGTTCCTCTTCCCTGCTAACGTGTATCCACGAACGTCGCTCGAAAATAACTCTTAAATTTGCTCGCGCTTATGTCATCTCGTTCTCTGACATCGTGATTATTCGCGATTATATACGAATAAATTATATTTAAAAAAAGAAAAAAAAGAAGGAATTCGTTTGAATATCGAAACGATCAAGTGGTCGATAACGAAAAAAAATTACCTCAAGCGGTATAACGCAAATCGAACTTAAACATACATACATTTTCAAACATCGAACGGAATGTTTCGCGAATGTTTTTCGAAAATTTTTCAAATCTAAGACCCAGAGAGAATAACCAATAACCTAGAAAAAGCTTAAACTTCGAAAGAGTACACTTCGCATGGTCGAAAAAAAGTCATAGTTACACGCACGGTTAGAATTCGAGCGAGTTTAACAAACAGCGAA
>NW_006263750.1:417598-422063 GCF_000469605.1 Apis dorsata | reverse complement strand
AATTTTTTTTTTTTTTTTTTTTTTTCTCCACGCGCGTATCACGCTCACGTTTTCGATATCTGGGATTCGCGTTCGACGATCGAGACCCGTTTTTCACGCGGCCTCTTCGTTTTTCCTCAATCATCGGTGCCGCACTTGAACCCATCGATGGCCGTCCAACTGCGTCCATCCCCCTCCATAACTTTCCACCAACGTTCGCGCGAGCTGTGTGTTTGGGAGGGGAGGGGAGGCGGCGCGCGATTAAATCGCGAACTGATATTGGCATACGGGGAAATTTACAGCGAATACCCCGCGACCCTGTTTCTAGCCGTGTTTCGCGGATTTTAATTGAATGTCTGGCGCGCCTTTTTATCCGCCCCGAAAATTTCGTCTCGAAACGAAGTTCGCGTGAAGAAAGAAATAACGAATTGTAGAAATAATTTTGAGTCGCGTGCTTGTCGCGATATTGTCGTGACAGACAAACGTAAATGGGAACACGGAGGTTGGAAATTTTTATTTGGAAAATTTCTATTATTTGTGGAGTGTTGAAGAAGATAATTTGTACGATCTAAAAAAAAAAAAAAGAATAAAGTTTATTATGGCGCTATAAATGTTGAGACTACTCTTCCAATCTCTGTTAATTTAACGAGAAATTTCTTTTAAATTTCCTTCTCCCTTTCTCCGGTATAAAGTAAAAAAGGAAGGATCTGGAGGAGAGAAGAAATGACCAGGGAAAAAAAAAAATATATTAAGCAAATCCTTGAGATTTCCTTTTCTAAAAAAATGTTGGAAAACGAAATTAAATAAGGCAGATTGAATGAAAAGTATTTCAAAGAAAATTACGTTGCGTTGAAGCAACGTAGGGTGCTTAATGGATTTAGTGAACTCGCGTAAACAAAGTAAAGGAGGAAGGAAACGTTTGACGGACGTGAAATGTGAATAAGATATGCATTCGTTTGTGCATTTGAATTACTGTGCTGTTAAATTTACACGTATACCGATCCTTGCGGATGTAAATCTTGGAAGATTACCTCGAAACGTTTGTTAAACGTTTAATAAAGGCTCGTTTTCCTGCACTTTCAGAATGCGACTGGATTTACAACGACACCGATTGCCTGGATGGATGCGTGTTGGCCAGCCCCGGATATCCTGGCCTATATCCACCCAACATTCGGTGCCTCTACTCAATTACTTCCGGTCCCCGGATGTCCATCGCGATTAACTTCACTGCTGTACTTTTGCCCGAGAAGTGAGTACACCTATAAAACATTTTTCTTTTGTGTCCCTCCCTCGTTTCACCTCGTTTCAACTTTTTTACATTAACGAGAGAATGAATTTGAATTTTTCCTTAACACGATGAAAAGGAAAATTGAATATTTCCCTTTTCATCTTCTCGTAATCCTTTGTTGTAACATTTTGGTTTTTATATGAATTTTTAATACGTTGTAATTAAATTTGCTTTCCCCTTCGCGAAAGAATTGAAATGAAGATAATTAATAATTTTAAAAAAGATTTAGATTATCTCAAATTACGATAATTTGTCGACTGAAAATTTTCGAAAGCATCGTAAACGGCCAAAAAATTTCTACCCTACAAGTACCCTACAAACACTCGACAAAGAAATTCCCATTCACCCCAATTTACACACCGCTTAAGTGTGTAACCACTACTCCAAACCGTGAAAAAAAAGTAAATACCAAAGTAAATAAAAACCAAACTCTCGAGCGAAGCTTATTCACTTCGAGCGAAAAAAAAAAGAGAGAGAGAAAAAATTGTATCGTCACCAAGCGTTGGAACACACGCATCGCGTTTCACGAGGCGGCATAATTCGTGCGAATAGAATTTCGCGCAATGGGCTGAGTTTCTGACGCGTTCACAAATATTTAAATAAGAATTTCTCGTTCGCGAAGATACGGCTGGAAGCGTCTTGCTTCTTTTCGAGAACCTCCTCGCGTGTATACCATTTTAACGATTGGCGACGAGGAAACCAATTTCGAACACAATCCGCGAAAGAAAGAAGAAAAGCAAGTATGTTGCATGGTAATCGCGAGTCTTTCCTTCTACTCGCACGAGGGTTGCGCACCGTCGACGATAGACACACCTTGCCATTGCCTCGAATCATCCCCTCGAGCGAAAAGAAACGCGCGAGAACTCGTGTTATACTCGTGTTATATATATATATATCGAGTTATCTTCCAACCCCTCCAGCGCCTTTCTCGCCTTCCCTTCGAACGATTTCGAGCTCGACCTTTACTTTGCGGCCAAGCTTTTGAAATCGAGGGTAGTTCTCCCTTTGCGCTGCGCCTGTTTGTTTAGGTTCAGGCGATGTGGAATTTTTCTTCCTTTGTTTCTTTGCCTTTAATTTGGTTTAGTATGGCAAATAAAGAAGGGAGGGAAAAAAAAGAATTTATTAAAAATCAGGGGGTTGTAAAGTGACAATTAAACGTGTCAAAAGATTCTTACCGCGCATCCGTATATACTTATACGCTTTCGTTGTCTTTCGATGTAAATTCGAGAGAAAGTGTGATAGAAAGATGATAATATAGATAAGTTCCATAAATAAGAAAATAAAAAAGAAAGAGAAAAAAAAAAAACGAAACAAATTTCCCCGAGATTAGATCGCTTCTTCTACGCCATGTATTTAATGGCACTATGGAACCCGACAAGGCGCGTTGCTTTCTAATTACGAAACATCGAAGGAGTATGCACACACTCTCGTATGCATCTTCTGTTCGAAGCTGCTCGCGTGCGTACTCTTAACTAGTTTCGTATTTCATTACACCGTGAATATGTATAAAGCATCGTTTCTCGGTTCTCGTTACCGCTTGTTTTCGAACTTCGACAATTTACCGCGAACGGTAACTTCACTCCATTATACCCCTCGACCCCATATATATATACACATAGGAGCAAATATATATATATATGGTAATCCGAATAGAAGAGCGAATCTTGAGGATTGACTGGCTGAAAGTTACCGAACGGAGACTATCAAATCACGGATCGTACGTCATTCGCCTTCTCCAGACGTAGCAGTGTCTCGTTAATGGTATGCAACGTTGCTTCTTAATCTGGATCAATGATAGAGAGAGGATTAGAGTGACGTGGATCGATCGAAATTAATGGAGACCGTTCCTCGAAACTATTAATCCTACGGTTGCTACGGAAATTATTTAGACACGTATTAACGCCGATTCGTACGACTTTGTGCATGATCGATATCGGGGTATAGCTAGCTGTCGTTTAGTTGATTGATTAGATTGCGTTTCGGATACGCTTCGATAAAATTGGGTCAATTGTTGCCGTAAATCTTTGTATTAGATTCTAGCAACCTGTCACCGTTCACGAATATTTTATAACTGGGATAGATTTTGCAAATTATTCAGAACTCGAAATAATATACCTCAATATCCGTGCCTCTCATCCTTTTGCACCTTCCACTTTTAAAATTCTTTCGATTCGATTTTTTAAAATTCGCCACGAATTGCCAAAAATCGATAACGATCGATGTTCTCCTCTAGCAGACGATATTTAAATTAGATCAATTATTGTCGTAAATCTTTGTATTAGATTCTAGTAATCTGTTCACAAATATTTTATAACTGGGATAGAGTCACATTCATCCTTTTGCACCTTCCTAAAAAACCTCTTAAAATTCTTTTGATTCGATTTTTTAAAATTCGCCACGAATTGCCAAAAATCGATAACGATCGATGTTCTCCTCTAGCAGACGGATATTTAAATTAGATCAATTATTGTCGTAAATCTTTCTATTAGATTCTAGTAATCTGTTCACAAATATTTTATAACTGGAATAGAATCACAAATTATCAGAACTCGAAATAATATATCTCAATCTTCCTTTTCTCATCCTTTTGCACCTTTCACTAAAAAACCTGCTAAAATTCTTTCAATTCGATTTTTTAGAATCGCCAAAAATCGAAGACGATCGATGTAACGTTCTCCTCTGGCAGACGATATTTAATTCGTTCAAGGCCTTGGAAAATTTGAACGCGAGACTCGACAAGGGATGGTACGTAATTTCTGTTGGGGCACGGATCGAAAGCGGAACGGGGGGGATGGACGCGAGCAGAGGGGGAGTGGTGGAGCGGGAGGGTGGGGAATAATCACGGCAGAGGAAAGCAGCGAGCGCGCCGCTTTTTCCGCGTTCTTCATTGCCGCCGACTAGTTTTTTACCCGCGCAGGGTGTACGAAAGCACTTCCATACGAGAGGGGCAGACGTCAAAAGTACACCGAGCACTTCCTCCCTTCTTTTCAGCCCCTTCTTTCTTTCTGTACCGTGGCCCCCTTTCACTTTCTCCACCGAGTCGGCCCATTCTTTGCCGGTGGCGGGCAAAGGTATTCAAAACCGGGCTGCAATCTGTCCGAACATTCTCGCGACAATTTTCAACCGGATGAAGCCCGGTGCTTTAACCGAGATACTCCTCTCCGATGAATGTTACGTAGTTGTGTGTCGCGTTAACTT
>NW_006263750.1:410341-417366 GCF_000469605.1 Apis dorsata | reverse complement strand
TTCCTTTTTTTTTTCCTTTTTTTTTTTTTCTTTTTTTTTTTTTCTAGCTTTAATTTCTTTGATCGGAAACTGTGTAGTTGTACTTCAAGTGGATCGGCAGACATTGGATTGGAGAAATATTATTTAAATATTATTTCGTTCAAAGATTATGCGCGAATCGGTTAAGATAAAATTGTAGTGATGAAAATATAGGAGAGAAATGAAGTGTATCTCACTTAGTTAGGTGCATGAGAAATTGCAAAAAATTAAGATTATTATATATAGGAATTGTAAAATTTCTTTCTTTTAAATAAATATTTAATTTTATTAACAATCGAAATTGATTCTTGATAATTTACGCCACGATTCTTAAATATTTTTTTAACTTCCATTTGAAAATTTCTGCATATTTATCAACAAGATAAAATTTGCGTGGGTGAATTATCAACGATGATTATTTCGAAAAATTACTTGCTGATTCGATTCGACGAAAGTTAAATATTTTAAAAGACAAATTGTCAAAGCTTTGTACACATAATCGATTCCGCCAGACACATTTTCGTTTCCTCGAATAATTGAAATTTATTGACACCGGAATTGATTCCCCACGATTGTGTGAAAGATCAAAGCGTCGCGCTGCCAATTCACCAAGGATATTTGAACAGGAGCAAGGTGTCTGATCGTTCGCGAGGTGTGAAACGCACGGCTAAATCGGATTTTGACTTCACAAGTAAGAGGATAACCCGCGAAATCGTTCCGCTTGGAACGTGCTTCGAGCCTCGCGTATGTTTCAACTACTTTCACCCAAGGAATATCATTCGAGATTGAAAAGTCGGACGAAGAGCTTGCCGATGTTCGAACATCCTCGTCGTCTCCTATATTTTTCCTTTGAAATCTTCCTAATCGTTATTTTATCTTTGCAGATTTATTCATAGAACACTTTTACGAACAGTAGTCGAAAAATATCGCATCGATCCCCAAATATATATATATATATATATATATTCGAATATTTATGAGAGACCGTTGGCTCCCCTTCGTAATAATAAATTTTCATAGAATATGCAATCCATTTTAATTCCCCACCAAGACAAACAACGACGTGTGCGCGACGGGTCAGAAAAATCCCCAAGAGGACGAAGCTTATTTCCCTCTGTGCAACGTGATCGAAATTCCGAACGGTCTCGCGTTCCTTTCCTCTTCCCTCCCTCCTCCCATTCCCTGTGGAGTGGAACATCCAGGGCTACTATCGCTCCACGAGAAAAATAATAATAATTTTCCTTCGCCCGCGACGAATTTTGCCCGATCGCTCGACGAGGCGGCGAAAATTGCGCGAAAAGTTTTCCTCGATTGTCTTCAACTTTTTTCGCAATAACCGGACAACTTTTTTTTTTTTTTTGTTGCCCCCACGGCATGCTAATTGAAACGAAGGGCGGGAGAAAATAAAAAAAATTCGAGAAAAGATGCGAAACAAACGAACGAACGACGGCAGTTTTTGAACAACGATTAATCGTATACGTTGGATGGAAATTTCTAACAACTGGAAACTGATTTCGCAGGCAATATCGCCGTTTTTTTGTTTTTTTTTCTCTCTCTATCCCCGCGAGACTATCGATTCCTGCAGGAAATGGAAATCGAGATGCATGGCGGGGGATGCAATTTAAAAATCTTGATTATTATCGAAAATATTATGCGTAAATATTTATCCATCGGCGTGGAACAATCGAGCTTGGTTTCGTTAAAATTTCCCCGGAAATGGATATTTATTTACGATATTGTATATAATTTCAACGAGATAGATAAACGTTCGCTCGAAATGATCGCGGCCGAGACTCGTTATCGCGAGGAGTGATAACTGCGAGATTAACGGGGATAAGCGCGCGAGAGAAAGAGATAGAGAGAAGGGGGAAAGAATTAAATATATGGTCGACTAATTACGAAAGTTCTGCAAGCTCACAAGTTGTCTATTAACGTTAACTGGCTCGAAAACGGATATATACACGAGTTACGTTAATTATCCACCGACACGTTTACCTCGTCCAGAATCCTGTGCGACTTTGAACCGAAATACGATGACATACACTTATGGGAGGGTTAACGACCGTCGTTGATCGACTTTCTTCCATAAAAATCCATTTTTTACGAATTCTTTCGCCTTTCTCCATTTTTATTACTCTGCGTTTGCTAAACAGCTAACTTTCTCTATCAAGAAGATAAATCGATAAATCGAAGTTTCGTTCTCTATATTAATTTCTCTATATTAATTAAAGTTAAATTCACCTTGTGGATAAATCACCTCTTCACGCAATTAGAACGATTAATCTAATTAACTTGTGATCCAACGAGGAGGAAGCGGAGGAATATCAAAAAAAAAACAGGATCCTCATGGCGAAAATTGTAGATTCTCGACTCGCCGAAGGAGAAAGGACAATATGTTCCACGCGTTGTAACCATTTCAATCCCCCCTTTTCCTCCCCGGCATGTAAACCGGCATCCGGATAACGGGCGGGCAACTTGCTCGAACATCTCATAGGGATCAGCCTTAAAGGATTCAAGGTAGCCTCGTTCCTCGTTCCGATTCATTATTCACCGCCTTACTTTCGCCCCCTCCCCCTCCCTAACCGCCGTTTCAAACAGCGCTGATCGCTCCACACCCCGATGAATTCGCGCGGTTGCCGAAGAAGCCGACGAAGAACGGGTTGCTCGAGATAAAAGTGGGGAGGAGGGGGAGGAAGGGAGTCACTGCCTTCATCCATGCAAACGTCCAAATTATTCCAACTACCCACCGAGGCAGCGATTTCTTGGACACCTCTCTCTCTCTTCTTTTTTTCTTTTTATATCTCTTATCACCGTCACACCACAAATTCTCTTCTTCGTTGTTCCAGTTTATTATCGTTTCTTTTTTTTTTTTTTTTCGACATAATAAAGTTTTTCCTTGTAATTTTGGATTTTTTTTTTCGATGACAAATGTTGGGATGTGCGAATTGTTTGTTATATTGTTTCTTGGTTTTATCTTGCTTGGTTCGTTCGGTCTGATGATTAAATTCGTAATTAATTAGTTTGGATTTTATTGCTGAGTTATACGGTTACTTTCAATGTATTTTTTCAAGGGAAAGTTCAGAACTATATTATTCTTAATATCATCAAAAATTCTTCTTTTCCAAAGGAATTTAATTTAAAAAAAGGAAATTATGAAACATCTTATTGCTCATCTCGTTATCCTACGTGATTCGATTTGCGATCGACAGATTTCATTATGATTGTGTCAAAGATCTTCAATGTTCCTTTTATCTGTTCAGTGTCTATTTCCAGTAGCTTCGTTGCGAGTGACAGATGTGTTAATTATGAACAGGAGAAAATTAGCTTCTCTTTGGTGATTTGATATACGAGTTAATTTAATTAATCAGAGGATTGTGTCAAAGAACTTCGATGTTTCTTTCAAATATCACCTGTTCAGTGTCTATTTCCAGTAGCTTCGTGTGTCGTTGCGAGTGTTAATTATGAACAGGAGCAAGTTTAACTTCTCTTTGGTGAATATACGAGTTAGTTTAGTCGATCAGAGAATTGACGAATAAATAAACGATTTTTTCGTTGCTTCTACGACTTGCGAATCGATGAATTACCAATACGTCATTAGATCGTTGGTGAACGCCTCGCATCAGGTAACGGTTTCGACAAATTTTCGTCTGGCACACGTCGAATATATGACTCGATCCATCGTTCGACGACATTCGATTCGACTGGTTTTATTAAAAAAATCTCTTGTCAATAACGGGATACATAGAACGCTCCAAAAGCTTTGTGTTATTAACCATCTATCTGTCATCGGTTTCGTAAAATTCTGCTCGTTTCATGCTCATTGATTCGCGACTTCCTACGTCCCCATTCATCAACCTTCATTCCATAATATCTCTCGAATAACTTTAATCATAGTAAATTCTATACCAATAAAATGAAAAACTCTCCAAGTTTTCCAAGCATCGAAAAACGTCCAAACGAATTCCTTAATCCTCATTGTTCAATCTTTCCCCATTACTCTACTGAACTTCATAACAATTTCAAATGTCTCTTTTAACATTTAATATTCTCTCGTGTACACCTTAAATATCTAAAAATAAATCTCGTAAAATTGCACCGGTTCAAAAAAATTCGACGAAGTGATGAAGAGTCGCGATGATAGATGTGTAAAAAACGAAATAATGGGCCACGAGACGTCTTTACCGATTCTCCTTCCCTGGAATTTAATAAGAGCCGCATAAAGTTAGGGCGAAGCTCTCCCGTTTATTCGAGAACGCTTCCCACACGTACCTCCGCCTAGCGCGTGGGATATGTGTCCTCCTCCTATAGATGTGTGTGTGTGTGTGTGTGCACGTGCGTGCGTGCTCGCGCCACGTAAAATAGAGGGAATAAAGGAGGGAAGGAGGAGGTCGAAAGCTTTTGCGACTCCCCATCCGGAGTCACCTAACCGCGCGACCAAGCTTCTGGTGGCAGCCTGCACTCTCTATTGGCCTGCACATCTTTGCTTTTCTTGTCAGGAAAACTGCGTTTGCGTATCTTTGCGGCGGCATTAACCCAAGACTTTCGCAGTGAGAGACGATTTCTTGCGAAATTTATCCTCCATCCTCCTGCCTGCTCGTGCTTCGTTATTTGCGTCTCTGTTCATCCAACATTTCTTTATCCTCGGCTTGGATAATCTTGGGTTTTGCGTTCAAGTAGTTTCTATCTTTCTCGTTGTCTTTAATAGTTATAGTTGCTTCGTCGAGAAGTTGGAAAGATAATTACGAGGGAGAAATGTTTGTTTTTTCTTTACTATATTAAGAATTAATGTTGAATTTTTTTTCTTTAATCTTCTTGCTTTTTATGATTCTCGTGTTAATTATATTGGTTAGTTAGGGGAAGAAAGTTCTTTAACGCAAGGGATATCGTTGAACAAAGATATGGATAAACAAGTGGAATCATCTTTAAAAGAAATTATGAATACCGCCCGAGATAACGTTATTAGAAGAGGAAAGAAATCTTATCAACGCGAGTGAAACAGGCGAGAAAAAGATACTATACGGGGTATTTCCAAGATTCACGGTGAATATATTGCAAATATTTTTAATTAAATGCTTCCACGGGATATTTTTACGCGCGAGGCATTTCGTGCAAGTCGAAAAATGTAATAACGCCCGACGTTTATCTATCGAGAGAGAGAGAGAGAGAGAGCGTATATAAACGGACAAATGTGTCCTTTCTCTTTTTTTTCCGAGATGAACGAAAATTCCGCGTCCTCCATAAAAATGTTAAAAAGCGGTGAATTTACGTACGCGTTATTAACGGATGCGTTTTCGTTTCGACGCGACACCACGTGGACCGTTAATTAAATCAACTGAACCGACGTGTTTCGGTAATTAATGAAGTGTCACGAAAATCGAACTGTATACAGATATACAGGTGGAGGAAGGGGAGACTGACGCGCGCAATTTTCCCGATAAAATCAAGTTACACGCGACACGGTCTGCTGTAGATGCCATTGCAAAAATTGAAAATCATTATTTTAACGAGCATGTTATCCTCTTAATGTGTAATTATGTAATTTGTATTTGTACGTCATTCAATATCATCAAATTGTTTTTTTTTCTTTTTTTAATAATAAAATTGGAAGAATTGGAAGAAGATCGTTCTCTTGGAAAGCTCATTAACCATCACGAGTTTCGATTCCATCAAGTTATAGTTCTTAAAAATATCGTCAAAAGTTGAAGAATAGAGAGAGAAAAATAAAAAATATTCGAGCGTAAGTAGCCTTCGACGAACATTCCACCAGTAACCTGGTGTTTGAAAGTTTCGTCGAGTTTAATTACCGCCCAATCTCGCGGAGATGTCTGCATTCTGCAAACATTCTGCAAACGAAACGTCACGCTCGCAGACGAGATTATTATCGCACAATTCCGCGTGGACGCTTAAACATCCATGGAACGTCGAACTTTTCTCTTTACCCCATGACTTTTCCCATTCTCCTCGTGACACGCGTCATTTGTAGCTTCTAGTGATACGTGATACGTGATTTGCACGTGTGCAAAATGTGTCTCACGCGTGGATGATAATTCCGCGAGCGAAGGAATAAGGATAAAGAAACGCGGGAGAAGTGGAGGGCCATAAGCACATAAATCTGCTCCTAAAAATTTTCCTCCCGCGTAAAAGGTATTGTTCAATTTGTCAAGAAATTTTTTACGTATCCAGTTGAAGTCCAAATTGGAGATGAGAGAATTGCTAGTATTGTACGCGATTGGAGAAATTTGATGGATGATAATTTTCGTCCAGAGAGAATTGCCAGAATTGATTCACTCACATTTTGTGCAATTTATTTTAACATTATTTTTTTTATTGTTCTATTCTTGTATAAATTGCATGTAACAATTTATATATTTTTATTCGATGATAAATTATAACAAATTAACGCACGATTCGGATAAAAGCACAACAACGATATATTTTTCAGATAAAGAAAAACATTTTTTCATTTCTTTTTTCTTTTTTTTTTTTTTAAATCGCACCTCTTTCTTTGTTTGTAGAATAACCTACGATCTATGAATGAATCTTCTTCGAAAATTCACCCATTCTCCTCTAATTCACCTATAGGAACCGCAAAATTCCGCTTTTCCGCAACGCAACATCCCTATACATCCAATTGACTTTCCCTGACACGATGAACAACCCCTTTGTACCAAGTTCCGCTCTAATCGCTCGAAACGGAATAAACCGTCGCATTGTGCGGGGGCCAAAGAGAAGCCAGAGGCTCGTCTCGAAAAGTCCTTATACGCGGCGACCGCTGCAAAAGAGGGTTATACAATGCTTTGATGCGCTTTCTCTCTCCTCTCTCTCTCTCTCTCTCTGTGTCGCGTATTCACTTCGTTCGTGTACGAAACGAAAAAGAGAGGTTCCACGCCTCGTCCTCGTCCACGTAACCGAATATAATTGGCCGTACACGAAGCCATTACTCGCGAATTTCCAACCTCCCCGCTCTTTCAACGGCGGTTGAAAAATTTCGACCGAGCACATCCCTT
>NW_006263750.1:409763-409993 GCF_000469605.1 Apis dorsata | reverse complement strand
CCCCGCCGTTTTCACCGACGTTTTAATCTGCGAAATGAATTCTTGATGGCCGCGACGACGGCCCACGCTCGTAAATCGGGCGTCGCCAGAAACTGTTTAGAACCCTACGTTTCCTCCTACGTTCCAACGCCTCGCGTTTCTCCCATCCCTTGCAAATCGTTTCCCGAACCAACGAATTTTCGCCCGCCGCGATTTATCGTTGAATCTCCGCGACTTACCAACTCCCTCTC
>NW_006263750.1:407732-409699 GCF_000469605.1 Apis dorsata | reverse complement strand
CCCTCGATCGCCGTTTTTCATCGCTCTTCGTAAGGCTTCGACGACGCAGCCGCTCGTGGATATTTAATCAAGCCGGCGGCGGCATCGATTCCGCCGTCTGCGATTTAATAACGACAAATCGAGGGGGAGAGATTCGATACCCGTGTTGCGTAACTCTGGGGAGGGAGAGGGGGTCTTGACGATCGATGCGCGAAGGAATTATCGGTTAGGGATGGAATACTACTTGTCTTTGAACTGAAGAAATATTGGAAGAATTGTATCGTTCTTGTGAATCGTTTTTAAAAATGAGTGAAATTGATTCTCGGTTTTTTTTTATTATATTATAATAACTTTTTATTGGCGAAGTTTTAAATTAGAAATGTTTGGAATTGAATCGAGACGAGGGGACGATATTGTGAGTTAATTAGTGGATCAAAATTTTCGAGTTATGGATTACTTTCGTTGGAAAGAAATAAGTATATGCAAAGAGAATATAACGATTGAAAAAGAAAAGGGAGAAAGAGAAAGTGATTGATAACATTTGCTGCATTTTTTGCCGAATATTTGTTCAGAATTTTCAATTTGATTGGAACGATTTTCGGAATTTTTGGAGAATATAATAAAGAACGGAAAGAAGGGTGGGAAATTTTGTTGCCCCGTCATAATTGACTTCCGTGACATATGTCCGGTTTAGCGAATAGCAATTTGAAAGCGTTTCGCATTTTCAACGTTCCGGCTTCTTGTCCCCATTAACGCGTCAATTTTCCGCTCATCGATCGGTGAATGGTTTTCGGTTTAAAATTGGCCCCCGAGTATACACGGGACGCGGTTGAGAGTCGAAGCCGATTTTCAAAGCGTTTAATTATTCGAATAATTTATTCGCTCTCGCGGAAACACAGTGTCGGCCGGGCGAAAATAAGCTCGTTCATTATTTCGATAAGCCGCAACAGGATGTTTGGCGAAATTTACCAAACTGGCCGCCACGCAAAATCGGAAGAAAATTTCCGGCCATCGAATCGACAAATCACCACCGAAATCCCTATATTTTTTTTCGCCTAACAAGAGACGATTCTAACAAGAAAAATATAATTTAACCACTTTTTACACGTGCAATTTTCACTTACGTAACTTTTTTAAGTTTACAACATGACATCATATTCTTGAAATCGCGTGAACAAATCGACATTGTATATTCAGAATCTTCATCGTCGTTAAAGAATAACTCATACTATTCACATATGTTCTCAAAGACATCCTATCAATCGTCTTTCAACGTATACGTCATATCTGTCATCCGCGAATGTAGGAATAATTAAAGTACAATGGCGGAGTGCAACACCGTATGCATTTATTCTCAGAAGCACATTCGATCATTCGTCACATATCCCACAATATCTAATATTCAAGTTTGACCCAGTGACCAAATTTCCCGGATCTCGACGATATATTTATCGGTTTATTTACCCGGCCATATTTAAAATTAACGATTGGGAGGGGAGGGGAAAAATGGTGGCGTGGCGATATCCCGATGGTGCAATCAAACGAGCATCATCAAACTTTTCTGCCGATGTAATAACAGCTGACAATCTCTGGATTTTGCAATAACCACTGGAATGCTGTACCGTTTTAAATGGTACGCAATCCAGAGATTAAACGCTTTATCCGCACGCTCTCTCGTCCACAGTTTCATAATTTCTTTTTCCGAAACGATACGTCGAAAGTATAGTATTATAGATGGCAACAGTGCGTGGAATAAAAATTTTTATGTTTCATGTGATATGTGAATATAATAATATTATAAAACGAGTTATATCCAACTTGATTAAAATACCTGTTTCGATTTAATCGGTATCGATCGATAGACAATATTTAATTTCATTTGAATAAATTAAACGATTCGTTCGATGATCTAAAAGGCTAAACAATAAACGGAATGTATATACAAACGTAATGGAAATGAAATCTGAATTCGATCTATCGGGTGGTGT
>NW_006263750.1:404303-407480 GCF_000469605.1 Apis dorsata | reverse complement strand
AAAAAAAAAAAAAAAAAAAAAAAATAATCTTCTCTCGAAACTCTGTACTTCCATTTATAACGCGATAATAAATATCACGTACGTGGAAATCTGATGAATCGACGTTTTTAGAAGCTAGCGCGCGTTCCATTGCTTCTTTAAATCATCCTGCAGCGCGTATTAAAAAGAGAAGAAAGGGGAGAGAAAGGTGGAGGGGAGAGAAAGGAACGTATATTTGACGTATACGGGAATCGAAGCAACTCCAACCTTTGAAGAAACATTGCGCTGCCGATATGAACGGCGTAACTTTCCATTACGAATCCAACCGCATTTTTCCGTGGCTGGATATAAATCAAGTCGAAGCATGGTTAAACAAAACTGTGGCGATTTTCGCGCGGCTCTCGTCGAAACTCTGGCTCAAAAATTTGACTGGAAAAAAAAAAAGGAGCGCACGAAAGACGAGAAAAATATATACGTTCGATGCGTTCGCGCAAACAAAAATACAAACATAAATTCCAACTCTGATACACCGATCAAAATCTTGCGCAAAGATTGGAAAAGGAATATTTATGCATTTATTTTGCTCGACTGTGAATTTCCAGATCTATCGATCCCTCCACCCTCCTTCGTGCTCGTGTCCGCTCGTCAGCTGCTAATAGTCGTTTGACTACTAAAATTGAATCGACGTTTTGCATATATGATTTCGTATAACGATTACATAACGTACATAATGTAAAATAATACATAAAGCACGACAATTAACAAATTAACGCTTGTAGAGAGAATATAAGTGAATAAATTAAGACTAAACAAACAGGGGAAGGGGAGAATAGATGAACCAGAAATGTAAACGAATAACTTATGGATTGACAAATTGAAACAAACAAATCATAAACGAACAAATTACGAACTTGAATAAACCGAGAATATAAATAAACGAATCTCGAATATGGATGAATGGGTGATAAGCGAACCGAGCGACAATTTAAAAAACGCAAACTATGAATGACGAAACGTGCGAACGAATGGAAGAGAAATCAAGTCGATCGTTTTCATCCAAAAAAAAAAAAATAAACTTAACTTATATCCCCGAATTTTCTCCCTCCCAACGAGTCCTCACAACTTGCAACAAATTTCTCGTATCTTGACCTTTTTCATCAACAAGTGTAAAGCAAACAAGAAGAAACCAGAGAAACGAGAGTGGTGGCCATTGCGCTAACTTCTATAACTTAATCCCACCATTTCATTTCACCTTATAAGAGATTCCCTTATAAGGAAAGGATATAAATCGTTGGTCCAACGATTTATTCATCGAGTCGTGAGAGTATAAACGAGAGTGTAAACGCCATATCGCGACATTTATACGACACTGATCCATCGCAAGTTGCGGTCACTTGGCCATACACACGTGGAAACGTTCAACATCGTTACTCAACCGTGTTTGTAGACGTTTGTAGATGTATCTTCTTCTTCGTGGCTAACCGTGCCAAACTCCACGCTTCGAGGATCGAATGTTAAGTGAGCTACCGTGTTCCCCGATGTTAGTCTCATTTACCCCTGTTGTCCGACAATGGATCCCTGTCTGGCAGATGAATAAGCGGTTTGTCTCGTCCATTCTGCGGATCTATTTGATTTAACCAAGGTGAATCTTGATCATCCTTCGAAAAGATCTTCCTTTGAGGAGAAATTTAAAAAGGAGAAATTATTTGGTTCACGATTGTGATTGGTTCTCTTCTGTTGTTTCGAGATTATTGATTTTATCATACGTGATTTTAATCGAATTGAATAATAATAAAAGTTGAATAGTTGTTGAAAATTTTGAATTTTAACCGATTATTTTAATTAATTAGTGAACACTCCCCTCTTCCCCTGATTTCGAGGAGCAGTTAAACGAAGATTTAACTGAATTTTGACAAGACATTTCCGGCAAAAGAACGGAATATTCTCGTCGAATTAAAATTTGTTCGGAATAAGGAATGTTTCCATTTGGGCTTTTCTCGCGAATTGCATCGCGAGTTAATTTATCGCGAGAAAACGTGACGGGGAAGTTTTTTTCAGGGGTGAAAAGGTTGGCGGAAAAACGAAAATCGGATTTTTTTTAACAAAAGATTCGTGTGCAGGCGCGCATCGCGTGCGATCTGCGTTGCGTGCGGCACGGGATACGATTCAGAAGAAGTATGGAATCGAGCGCAAAACGATCCTATTATTTAAATGAATACGTCCGCTAAACTATTCAGAACTGGCATTCTTTCTGAAACTTGGAAGGGGAAAACTAGCATAACAATGGGAGGATAAATGTGAAAATTCTTACGAAAGAAATTACGAATGAAATACAGCTGCTAGAAGTTTTTCTCTCGATAACTCTCGCCATTGATTCTGACCGAACTTTGTCAATTAAGGAAGGAAGTTCGCGGCGAAAATTTTATCTCGATGGGGAAACGAGTAGAAAGATTGATCGATCGATCGATACCTCGAAACGATCGAATTTTAAATAAAAATTAAATTTTAAAACACGCTTACTTGGAGAATTATTCGCATTTGTCGAGATGTAAAAATATCGTATGACGTGTAATGTTTAAAAATTAAACGATGTGTGTAAGGATCCGGGGGAAAAAATGTCACGTATTTGTGGAACCAGCATTTGTAATATATTCAACGGTCTCGTATAAAATTACACGAAAATTACGATGTACGATCCGTTGAAAAAATATATACCGTGCATTCTGCCATTTTGAAAAGAAAGAAAAAAAAAAAAAAAAAAAAAAAGAAAGGAAAGGTCTCTGAAATAAAATACCAAATTTTATACGGCAGAAGCGTATGATTGTTTTATTCAAACGAGGAGGAGAAATTCCCAAAGAAACTCGAAACCTCTCTTCGCAATTCTAAATACATTTCACGTGGATGAAACGAAGAAATTTCTTTCCTCGAAATCAGGGGGGAGAGGGGAGTGTTCACTATTAATTAATTAAAATAATCGGTTAAAATTACTTTATTAGGATAATTTGTAAATAATAACTAAATAACATAATAACTCGTAATTTTAATAGGCAATCACATTGGGCAAATTGACCCAGGCTTCGATACACATTTGCGTGTAACAGCTAGAAAATTAATTTTCCTATAATTGGCCTAGTATTCGCGTAATTAATAAGCGATCGGGTAAATTCGAGTTAATAAGAGTAGCACGCGGGTTAATTA
>NW_006263750.1:384407-404174 GCF_000469605.1 Apis dorsata | reverse complement strand
TATTGAAAAAAAAAAAAAAAATAAATAAATAAATGAGGGGAAAAAGAGGAGAGGAAACATTTATTAATCCACGAATTATTTCGAACCGTACACGTTAATTACGAAGCTAACAGCTTTGAATATTAATCATTTTAATAACCACGTACGAGTGGTGGTTATACATAAATATATACATATATATCCCGCTTCGCAGCAATGTTGGCATATTGTTGTTGTAATTCATGATTCACTCATCAGGGGCAAGAGGATGGACGCTTTTCGCCCCTTTGTAAAAGAATTCATCACACGTATTGATACGCGTTGCTAATTGACTAATTAACTGGGCCTTGTCGATTATTACTGTTTTCGATATTTTTCGATCGTTATTTATTTCTTCTTCTTTCCATCGCCCTTTCCATTCACCGGATTATTTCTCCTGCTTTCTGTTAAAATTTTTTCTTAAAAAAAAGAATCTCTTTGAAAAGAAAGAAAAAAGTCCCTTTATCTATCGACGAAACGAGGAACGAGAGATTGGATCTGCCGCAAACTGTAATTTTAACGCGGTAAGAAAGGTATTGGCCCGATCAAGCATCATTGCACGAATCGAAACAATCTTGATCCCTTTAAACGCGGCCCCCAAAGACCGCCGATAAAAGCGATTTTATAAAAATCCCCCCTGGGTTGGCCTCCAATACCTGTTTACCTTTAATATCCCCTGTTACGGCAAGAACAACGGCCCCGGCCTCGTTAAAACGTATCGCTGCCTCGCGCAATTACGTTCTCGCCGTGGAACGCGAAAGAAAGGAACGGGGAGAGTAGCGGAACAACGGCGAGGGAGGGGGGTGGAATAAAAGAGGGGAGATAAAAAAAAAAGAAAAAGAAAGAAGGAAACGAGAGGGCAAGCGGCGAAGCTACGGGGCATTGGCAATAATCCGGCCACTCGGCGATATCGCGAACGAACGTTCCACCCCTCTCCTCTCCTCGTTGGACGGTTTGCATTACCGTTCGGGGAAAGAGAATCGTCGGATCCAATTATTCCCCCGCAAGAAAATATCTATGAAGAAGAAGAAGAGAAAACTGGCGGTTGATAATCGGGCTACTTTGCATTCCTCCACGAGGCGACGATTGAGAAAGGAATCTAGCCGGACAAAGCTGGTAAAAATGCCCGCCATAAGAAGATGCTTGCAGCGGAAAGAGGAGGAGGAGGATTAAGAAGGGTGATGAAACAGCTGCAAGGAGTGATAAAGGCGGCGAGTGGTGGTTGGTAGTTCGGTGGTTATTTAAATCGTGGCGACGGCTGATTGGTCAAAGCAATGTAAATGCTCGTTTCGTTTCACCGTGTGCCACCCACGGCGACAATTTCGCTAATGCGAAATCTCACCTGAGGGCCCGACACCGATTTCAAGGGTGACGAGAGAGGGATATCCCTCGAGAAAGGGGGAACGAGTTCATCAGGGGTCCTTTCCAGAACCTTTCGCCTCCTTTCATCCCTTCTCTACTTCTACGAGCTTTTCCCTCTGATGCTCCTCCCTCTTCCGTCTCTCTTCCATTCCATCTTTCCATAAGAGGAGAGGAAGAAGAGAACGAGACGTTAACGCGCCGTCTTCCTCCTCCTCTTCCTCCTCGAGTTTTCAAGACGTATTGATTTATATCTCTGACACCCCATGGAAAAGAGATAAGACCGTGGGCCCGGGAGTAACGAGATAACACCCTGGATTCTTCTTCCCTTGCAATCTTTCGCAGCGATAACTTCTGCTTCGACGCGGAAAAAACGACCCTTGAAATCGGATACATAAATGTCGCGCGCGTTGCTATGGGCCCGCCGGCCGAGATAAACGTGATTCGAATCGCCATGCCGGATAACATCAGGTGTCTACAGCTCCCATATTTACAAAAGGGTTTAGGTTGCTTTTTTGATTGCGATTGGTGGAGAAAGAGGATAAAGTAGAATCGTAGGATAATATCTAAAATTATTACGCGTATAATAAATAACGCGTAATTACAGCGAGGGAAAAAATTATATATACGCTCTTTACTTTAAAGGAGATTACAGGAGACCATCATCGATTTAATCAATTAATTATTTGCTTTAATTTTAATTTTAACGAATTGCAATTACTTTTTTATTCCGATTAACGAACAAATTCGGTGCACCAGAAATTTATAATCGGTCACCACCCAAGAATCCAGCGGATATTTCCTCTAATTCCCAGAAAACGGGTAACCCGAGCTCCCCGTGAAATATGCATCTTTTCCCCGTGGCCGCGGTCATCGGTGCAGACAACCTGAAAACCGCAAGCGGGGTCCACCGCTTCGTGGACCTGGTTACCCCCGGCGCCGCAGAATTAATTAACACGCAGCCTCTTTGCGGGTGTGGTTTAGTTAAGCGGCGGCGGAGGCGGAAAATCTCTTGAAAATAATCCGAAGATGTAGCCGGAGGGGTTTTTTAATAAGCTGCCGGGAGGGGATGTATCGAAGAAAATGATGGAAGACTGTTATTAGCCGCCGCCGTCGTCTTCCCCTCCCACCCCTTTCCCACCTCGTTCCACCATTTTTCGCCTATCAACGGCCGCGACCGAGAAAATTTTATTAAGATCGTAAGAGGTGTGCCAACCAACTTGGTTCCCCAACTTCTGTTACGTAATTGAAGATTGATCGCGGAAGAACGATGGAAAGCGAGTAATCTAGGGAGAGAAAAAAAAAAAAAGAAAGAAAGATGAATCCTTCTCATCGAGGACAAGGTAAATCTTCGTCCACGAGACAGTTGAGAATTCCGGGGAAGCAATCCGCGCGCGTGGAATGGAAAATACGGAGGAACGAAGGGGAGCAGAGTCGAGATTTATCCGTGCGAAATTCAAGGAAGGGGTAACCTCTCGTCTCGTCTCGCGTCGTGATACGAATCTTTTTTTTAATTTTTATTCTAATATTTCGTTTCTTCGGATTTTAATTTCGAGCAATCCTCTCTTTCTTCTTTTTTTAGTAGGTTAGAATAGATTGCCATCAATTTATCTGTGTTTATCGAAGTAATTCGTGGAAAGGGTAAACTCAAGAATTATCCTTTTTTTCATAAATTATGTGCTTATGTCGATTACGAAGATCTTTATACAAAGGAAAATTATAATGGTGGCAATCGACAAAAAATGAAACTATGTTATAATTTTCTTATTTTATCTAGTATAAATTAAATATAAAAATAAGAAATAATTTCCACGTGCCACTGTATGATTCTCAACACTCGTATAAGTCTTATACACGAGTTCGACTAACAAGCGCATCGTCAAAATGAATTTTCGTGAAGGAAGCAGGATTAAGATCGAGATTATCGGATAAGAGTTTTGCGGTTTTTCATAAATTACGATTCAAATCCGAATTTAAACTTAATTAGGGATTAATCAAGCAGATTGAAAACGTTTTAATCTGCTCGATTGCTTTTCCACGGGGACAATCGCAAAGTGATACCGCTACGTACGCAATCTGCAACGATTTGGTCTAATTCGGTTGAATCCTGGATAGGGAAGCCATCCAGATAATGAGTTCGAGTACAACTAGAGCGTGGTATGGAGGAAATCTCGGTCGGATACCGGGAAACCAGAGATGACACAGAGTGTTCTTTCGTGCGGACGGAAACCGACTTCCTCCGCGACTTCCTCTTTAATACTGTCGAATCTTTTCAGTGCCGTTGGAACGAAGAAACGTTCGAAATCGGCGTTTCGATTGAGAATAATGAAAAAAGAAAGGGAGGGTTTCTTTCTAAAAGCGGTTTTCGACCGTTTATTTGACGAACTTTTTTTTTTTTTTCTTGCAAAATGTTTCTTAATCTCGCGTGTTTAATCTCGTTTGTACTTTAAGTTCAATCTTTCACGTTTAAAATTATCATTTTCACGTTTTATCAAAGTTTCCATTTTTATTTTCTGAAATTAATTATTACGCTTTATTTCTTTTATCTGTTCAAGAATATTATTTCGAGTTCGAGAATATATTTTTTGCTTAGAAATTTTAGAATACCTATTATCATTTTGAAATTACGAAAATAGGATTAAGAATGTGGGTTTAAAAGCGTGAAAAAGTGGATGTCGAAAATTTTTCTTTATATTCTTTTCAAGCTTGTACATTGTTTTGTATAGTTGGAATTTTTAATAAAATAAATTCACACGCTTATTAACACGAATAAAAATATCACTAGATCAAGTATAAGTAGTCATGTAGCAATGATATTTTCATAATATTCTAAGTTTCATTTTTTTTTATTGTTTTTTTTTTTTAATTTTAATTTTAAACGCTAAAATTGATAGAATTGACAGTGATAAAATTTTATCAACTGTCCACAGCTTGGATAAATTTAAATATTTACGTTCGATGTCGTAGTAAATTTTTCTGGAATTTTTTTATTCGACAGAGATACAGGGTGATGAAAATATACAAATTCGTAATTTGACGTTATTAACTGTGAATTTGATAAAATTACCGACCGTGTTTATCGAACTTAAATAAAAAAAAAAAGAATTTGTTTCACACAGGTTCAAGCATGAAACATAACTTTGCTGAAAACATAATAATGCCTCGTTGGATTATAAAAAAAAAGTTACTAATTCGTCTCCGCTTTAAAATTCTTTCGCTAGTTTTATTCTAATGTTATTTATAAAAATATAAAAAAAATAAATCTGAAACAAAAATGATTTTAATTTAATTTTATTCAATACATATTATATTCAATATATATATCTCGTTTTTTTTAAATCGTACGAAATCCAATATTTGACTTCAACCCGAAGAGTAAATTTAATATATAAAAGCAGTTAACCGGATATTATCTCCATTCTCCAATTTTTTCATATATTAAAAAAAAAAAAAATTCTCCATATTCAAAATTTAACAAATTTTATCTGAAAAAATATTATTCCAAACCATTCTCCCATTATCACGCAATTTGTACAAGCATTTGTCTCACATTTTTAGATACAATATAACTATTCAAGTTACACTAACCTATCCCCCTTTCTTTTTTTTAATTACTTCTCTTTCTTTTCAATCTCTTTTAAAACCTTTGGAACACCTAACAACCATCGATCAATCGTTACAAACAAATTGTCTCTTTCGTTCAAACTTTTACAAACTCTTTTCAATCTCTCTCTTTTTCTTCGAAATTGGCAACGAGTAGTGGAGAATCACTGCTCGATTCGAGAGCGTGTGCAATCACTGGCCGACTCGCGGCCAAGTTGAATTTGATCAATTCGCGTTGGTTCGTAGCCATTGCTACTGGGCCCGTGCAAGAAGAGAGAGAGAGAGAGAGAATTCGAGCAAAGCCGTTAATTCGTACGTGTTGGTGTCAGCCAAGAACGGATAAGTGCGGCCAACGGAAGATATATATCTCCATTTAAGCGGAGATGGGACTTACTCGTTAAAACCAGACCTTATACCGGCCTTGCCCTCTTAATAAATTCTCCGCTTTGAGCCTGGCTATGCGAGAGCATGCGGGGGAATTATATTTCGAATCGATCACGAGCGTGCAAGTTTCTTTATCCTCCGCTGCTTTCGCGATCTCAAAGAGGGAATTCTTTGCTTCCGCCTCGTTGTAATTTAAATGGCCGTCGGTAAAGTCGAAGGGGACTCGAAACGATGGATTGGAAAATAGGGAGCTTGGCCAAAGGAACGAGCGTGATTTTATCGAAAGAATTAGAAAGAAAAATATCCCAATATTATTAGGATTAACGTGAGATGGCAATTAGAAGATCGATAATTGAGATTTCAATGTTTAAAGTTCAATTCTTATATAGTAACTCTTAAGAAGAACTCTTATATTGTTTAATAATTACAAAAAATCGATGATTCCAGTCCAAGCAATTCTCTCGCTCTTCTTTTATATCTACAAATTGCAAATAATATATCAACGAAAAATAACCAAGAATTCGTATTTCAATATCATTACTCGTAATTCTTCCGCCAAATTTTTGAAAAAATTAAAAATCAAACTATGAGAAATTAACTGAGACATTTAACAGCTCAATTGCCATCCCCTTTACTTTCCCTTTACAAATAACGCCAATCGAAGATCAATATCATTCATCATCTTACCACGAACTTCTCGAAATTCAGAACTTCAAGCTATTCGAACCCTTCCTACCCCGCGAGGGAAGGATAAATTCTCGAGAAATAAAGAGGCGCGAGTAGTGAATCGATTTACATCGGTGATTGCCGCGAGAAGAGGGAGGGACCATCATGTTTAATACGTTTCGAGTGTTCGGCCATATTTCAATATAATTACTCGTAATTCTTCCGCCAAATTTTTGAAAAAATTAAAAATCAAACGATGACGAATTAACTCTCGAGACGTTTAACAGCTCAATTGCCCCTTTACTTTCTCTTTACAAATAACGCCAATCGAAGATCAATATCATTCATCATCTTACCACAAACTTCTCGAAATTCAGAACTTCAAGCTATTCGAATCCTTCCTACCCCGCGAGGGAAGGATAAATTCTCGAGAAATAAAGAGGCGCGAGTAGTGAATCGATTTACATCGGTGATTGCCGCGAGAAGAGGGAGGGACCACCACGCTTAATACGTTTCGAGCGTTCGACCGATCAATCTCGTGGCGCGCGTCGAGCTACTACTAACCGGATTGATTTTGCCGCGATCCTACGTGAAACGAATGCCTCAGTTTTCCCCAGTTTCCGGCTGCTCGCGGCCATCGACACCACCGCCATACCTAATACAAAGCAAAATGCAAGCTTGTGTATCCGACACGCGAGCAGTGGAGGGACCGTCCAAGTTTCTCCCTCCCACCTCTGCGCAATCCATCATAATCTCATTTTCATTCTCGACGGCCCTGTGATTAGGCGATGTAATGGCGGCGCTTATAATATCGTGCGCGCTCTCGGCAATGCTCTTGATAAACAAGAAAATCGGACACCGCGGCGTGTGCCACCGTTCTACTAATTCAATTATGAGTTATGGCCGATTATTATCGTGTATGCTTCGCGAATACGAGATCCATCTATTCCAGATTTAATGGATTTAAGGGAGGACGTTTAATGGAAACGGTGAGGCGATCGAATGAACGCGTTTTATTATTGTGAAGAGTCGTTTATATTTATTTAAATAACATTTTAACAGCTCGAAGCTTTAGAAGTTCCAGTGTATAAATGGATAAAGGTTTGAAATTGCAGAATGAAGGAATTATCGATGTCGCCGTGTAATTTAATATCGTCAAAGATTCTGATCGATTATTGATTATCCACTAAAATTGAAAGTAAGTGGCTCGTACCAAAGTTGAAGAAAGTTGACGCTTTCTTCTGATTACAATAAATTGTTGAAAAGAAGTGGGTTCGATCGAAAACACGTAGAAAGCGAAACATGGAATTTCTGAGGCGAGACATCGGAGTCATCAACGGTTAAATGGATTCTGGGTTCGCAAACAATCTCGCGAGACGAAGCCTCATAATCCTTTATGATCTCGATTAATGCCGAGAAACATTACACACGGATTAGGGTGGCCCGTTAATTATTCCAACTAAATTAAAGCGATAATGAAGTTAACCCAAATTAGAATAAATCGTCTTCGTAATTTCGTCCAGCCGTTGTTCACCTATCGCGTTAAGGGAAAACTTATTTCCAAATTGCGAATTGCAAAATGCTAACTCTATCTTCCAGATAACATATTCCTCATCTTGTCCCAATCCTCTGATCCTTAGGTTTTAAACGAGTAAGGGATATCGTCCTCGAAAACAAGAACAAAGAAGTCGTCGAAAATCACTTCGATAAATCACGCACGAATTAAATCGATTCGACAAATTAACAGTTGCCAATTCGCCTGGTTCCATCGATTTATGAAACCAATTAGCCTCGTAGCTAACTCTATTTCGACTCCTCTCCAACTCCTGTCTTCGAAGTCGGCAGAATTGAGAAGAGAATCGGCTATGAAGAATCCTAGTCGCTCTTTTCAATACAAGAAAAAACGGGATGAGAGTCAAAACGTAACTCATACACCTCTTGAATTACTCACAGAAACGGTGAAATTTTTTTTCCGCCGATTTTTCGACCAAACAAGCGCCCACGTCCTTTTTTTTCATTTTATTTTATTTTATTTTATTACCGCTCGTAACGTTTCGCGACACGAGATATAATGAAGCTCCCCACCGTTGATAACGAATTTATATTTATTGGACAGGATCCACACTCCTCGAGTTTGTTCGGAAATAAATATTTACCGGTTGTGGGTACCAGTGAAAAAAAAAAAAAATAAAAATAAAAATATTGCGCGCCGGGTAGGAATGAGATTAATCGTGACACGGCTCGTTTGTTGATCGCTCTCTGTTGTCAAATGGCGGAGATGATCGTTATCGATTCGATTGTGATTCGAGCGTCTGGTTATACGAAGAAATCGTTATCGTCCGTTCTCAAAAATCGTTTGTTCTTCGTGATTTCGTTAAATGGAGGAAAGAACGATGAGAACGTTGGGAGAGAGATTACGAAATGAGAAGAGAGAAGTTTCATTTTAGATTTCATTCAAGATTTGGAATAACGTTTAGAGGCAATATCATCTGTTCCTTTCAAGGCTTATTTTACGAGGCTGTTCTACGACGCCGGTAAACTTATTATTTTCCATAATGCCGTCGCGATTTCGATGATAAACCGCGTTGGTTAAAGACTTAAGGGTTTAGTGTAACTCCGTGATTACACTCCGTTTCACACGAAGAAGATCGCTTAATTTTAATTTATGTTCTTTGTAAACGCGTCATAGAAAATTACCTCTCTTAATCGTTCTTCATCGTAGTCTTCCTATATATACGTAGGAAACGAATGAACACACTTTTTTGGAATAACAATCAATTACTCGATCTTATCGTCTTGATTCCCCCTCGATTCCTCCCCGTCAGAGATGTGTTCACGGTTCGCCGAATATGCGACGGATACGAATTATACGAATTATTCGAAGATGGTAATTAAGTAATAATAAGCAGATCCTGGATCCATGGTTTCGAGGCGGCGAGGCTGAAGAGGGACGATTGTTAGAGGGTGGAAGCGATCCTAAGCAGTGGTGATTAATGCGTTACGACGAGGAGGAGGCGGTGGGTAAGAATCGCTCCGAGCGATAATTCATCCACCGCCTGTAACCGGTCATAAATTATAACACCGTATTTTCCGACCAACTGTGGAAGTCTGAAATACGATGGTGTATCGTTAGCTGGGACAATTAACGGGGGCGGTTTAAAGGGTTTAAGCATTCGAAAGATTATATCTTGCTATAACCCGATAAATCATAATTATGACTTTGGATTATGACTTTTAATCCGTTCTTCGATATCGAATCGTTCTCTCGCGATTAGTGGGCAAATTACACGAAGATACTGAAATCGAATACGGGTGTAAGATGAAGTGGAAGACGTAGAATTTCTTAGGAAACTGATCAAACCGATCGCTCGTCGCACCATCTATTGACTTATTCTACTTGACATCCTGTACCACTTGTCTGAATTTTTTACCGACTGATGAATTCAAAATTTAATAATTGAATAAGTTACTTCGGTAATTTATTGTTCAAAACAATAAGTAAGTAATTAAAGTAACTTTATTCGAGATTTTTAACTAGTTAAAAATTTTTTCAACGTTAATATTCAACTGAATAATCATCGGAAGAAATCAATCTTTCAAGAGTTCGAACGAATTAACAATCTGATTAACATTTCTCGACAGATTTGTCGAACACGCCTTATCGATGCAACCGGCAATGGAAATCGAATCAAATGCGGAATCGTGCAGCATACATTTCCAAAGTAATTAAAAATACCGATATCGGCGATATCCGAAGAACTCCTCCCCCTCTGGATAATCGATTCTCCTTCTGGAGAAGTTGGTGAAAGGAAGCCTCCTTCTTCGTTCGATCACAAAGTGTAGGCCTCTGATCGAAACTCGTGCAAAGCGACCCCCTCCCCTCTTGAAACAATGCAAATCTTCCCGCGTTACGTGTTTAATCCGCGTCGAGATTCCGCGGAATCTGTGCGCGTTCATTTGCACTCTTCCCTCCTCTCTCCCTCCCTCTTTCTTTCTCCCCCTATCTATCCATCTCTCGACTTTATTTCGGGCCAAATCCAACGGGGCGTCGAGACTGAAAAACCTTGGGCCGCTCGCACGTCCGCCGGATGTTTCATTAAATTAAGAGACGGCCGAATAGGAACGCGATAAGAATTCCACTTGGATCGTTTAACGACCACGATAGCCCAGTTCACGTCTTTTCCCCTCGTTTCTTTCACGGGGAAATCTGATTTCTTTCGGAGCCTTTCGAGGGAGAGGATATCTTTATTTTCTTCGTTGTTGAGTTGAGTAAAGGCTGTAAGTTCGTGTATCAAGTAAAATAAGATTTTAGATTAATTTTTAATTTTGGCGAAAATGGAGTGGGTAGTTTTCTGAAAAGAGTTACGTTCTGTAACAAGTTGTTACAATGTGTGAAGTAAAAACTTGTATTTTATTTTATTTTATTTTTTTTTTTTAGGAAGAGCGAGATTACTCCGCGTTTCGTACAGATATAGAAGATTCCTTTCTCTTCCGCTTTAAAATTATTACACAAGTGGAAATCGATCGCGAGATATCGCGATTTCTCACGAGGGAAAAGAGGACAAATTGCTGTGGGTTTCAACAAGTTATATCACTCGCGCGATAAAATAACTCGTCAGCTAACTTTCCACATGATTTCCTGGCTCGCCATTTTTTCTATCCACGAGTTCTTCTTCTTCTTCTCCTTTTTTTTTCTTCGCAAACAGAACTCGCAACGTCGCGAGTTCAAGTTGTTTTCAACCCTCCATCCGCGTCCAACTTTCCACGAGGAAATTTTTTTCCCCTAAAATCGTTTAATCTTGGAGAGCACGCGGTATCGAACGAGCTATGACATTTCCCAATTTTCCCAATCCGGCTCGCAATGCTAATTTTTCCAAATAAATCAAGATACGGTGTTGCCCCGATATCCCCCTATTTCCAATCTTTATTTATTACATTTTTTTTTCCTGCGTATTTCCATTCGGAATTTATCTTTCTCTCGACGTCGAGAACGGAATGGAAGAAAAACTGATGGGTGCGAACCGGCTGCGAAAGCATCGATCAGCATCACGCGTATGCCTATCGTTTATCGCTTTCGTTCCTCGTTTTTCGCCACCTCTCTCTCTCTCTCTTTCTGCTCTCCCCCTTCCCCTCAGGAAACTTCGACATCTCCTTTCTCGTTCCGACCCGTGGAAACGTGGATTACGTTTTTAACGGCGTTCCATTAGTCTGATGGGAAATATCTTTTAAAGCCTGGCGGCTTGCTTACTCTGCCAATCTTTCAAAATTCGAAGAATTCGTGGAAAACGTATTATCGAAAGGATGTTGTACGAATTTTTTTTATCTCTCTGCAAACTGAAAAATTAACTTTTGATGGATCTCCTTTTTTTTTTTTTAGATCAAGCAGCGAGAAGATTCGATTAAATTTACATTTTGGCAAATGATGAAATAACTTTCGTTCTCGTGTCATCATAACGTTGAAATCTTCTTTGAGAGATTAACAGTTGCAGAATTATTTGCAGATGTTCGTTAAAATTTTTAATCCTTTTGATGCTTATTTTAAAAAAGATGATTTGTTAATAAATTTTAATGGATGCCGAGTTTCGAACTTGGAGGGAATATCGTATCCTTTCCAAAAAAAATTGGAAAATTTTCTTCAAGTATGATGATCGCAATTTTTTCTGAGAAACATCGAAAGAAAAATAGCTTTGATTTTAATCTGTTGACATAAATTGAAGATATAATTGAACGTTTGAGGTACGTTATCGAATGAATTCAAATGCTCAACAATTATAAATATTGTCAACGATATTATTCGTGTCGTTAAATGAATTATTTATACACCTTTTGCTCGAATTATTCACGTATATTCTTTCATTTTTCTTTCCAATCAAATATTTCTACGATCATTACATTTAGTTCGGCTTGAACAATCTATAAACAGTTGTGACGTTCCTGCGGCATCTTTGGATCGAATCAGTCTTTTATTATTATCTTCTATCCCCCATCCGTTTCTCGTTCATCATCGACTTCTTTAATTTTTCACTCCACTCGACGTCCATTCCCATCGACGTTCGTGGAATATTCCCCCGGCAGGTGAAGCTTCTCCGTTTATTTGTTGAAATAACACGCGAGATCGTGCATCGTTTAAATAAAAATTACGTTCGAAGGTGATCTCGCGTTACTCGTCGACGATAAACGGACGGAGGACGCCATGAATTCATCGAGAATTTTCACGACGCAACTTAATATCGCGAGGCGATCAATCTTGTTTTACTTTAACAGAAATTCGAGTCTTTTCTTTAAAACTTTTATCTTTATTTATTGCGTTACGTTAAGAAACTTGACGATATCGAGCTATTGAATTAAAAATTAAATAAAGTAAAGCGTGCGTGAATTTGGATTCAATTCAGTAGGTTTTTTAAAAATATTTCTTAAATTTTTTGAATAAATTCTCGAGAATAGTTCGCAGAGTTTGGTTGAAACAATCAAAACGCGAACAGAATGCAGAAAAATGGCATTGTAAATGCGCATAATGAACTCGTATAAAATTGGAATAATCATAGAAAATTAATTCTGGCCGAGTGTAATGAAATTTTAGTGGCGATAAAATGGTAGAGAATCGAGACTATTCTCCATTCTCGCGCTATTCCACGATATTTTATTCCTTCTTCCTTTCTTCTCTCCATGTTGACTTAAACGCGCGATAGAGAATGTCGGACGATTTTTTACTATTATCGCCCGTTATTATTCTCATCCCGTTGATTCCAATTGCTAGATTACCGTGAAACAAGGGATATCGGATAAAACAGTCGTGTAATATTTCGTTTTGCAAATAAAATTCCTGGTACGCGCTCGCTCGAAGAGGATCGACGTTCGTTGTTGGCTTCCTCCTCTCCTCTTATTGTTCTCCGTGCTAATATTATAGAGAAAATGCTTTTGCGCATTCCTCTTTCATTGTACTTTTTTTATATATGTCAGAAATATTAAAATCTGGAAATGAGATAATTTGAAGATAAGAATTAATATCTTATAGCATTGTAAATTCGAAGAACAAATTCTAGGATAATATTACATACATGTATATAAAAATATATAAAAATTGAAAAGAGTAAATAATTTTTAAATTGTTAAATTATTAATTCCATGTCTCGATAAAAAATTGAAAATTTTTATCTGTAATTTAAATTATATTCAAGATTGATTTATAAATATATATTGTAAATTGGTTAAAGCTCGGAAGATCATATCCGGAAAATCATTTTTCATTGATATGGACAAGATTGTTTTCTGTTTCAATTCTTTATATCCTAGTCCTTGGAGAAGCGTATTTTAAAAGTGATTCCACAACTATCGTTATTTATATCCTCCACAGGGGCAAACGATCGATCGGTGATGCCTTATTGGCGGGCTATCGAATTGTTTCTAGAACTCGTCCCAGGCGTTCTATTCTTCCTTACCTTCCCAGAGATCTTTAAGAAAGAAATATCTCGTGAATTATTTCGCAATTATCAAGTCATAAAGTAAATATATGAAAAAGTGAATTTTAAGAAAATAATAAGAAAAGGATATTTCAATGGAATATAAAATATTTAATATTTTTTTCTAATTAGAATAAACGATATGGTATATTGTGATGGATATTGTAAAAAAATTTATAAAAAAAGAAGAAAAAATTTTAACGAGTTAGCGCGAGTTGAAACGAAACTACAATTTGTATAAAACATAGTACAAAGTTCAGAGTTTACAGATCTATTTCCGTTAAAATATTTGCACATTTATTTGCCGTTGCAACCAGAATCGACTTCCTTCCTTCATCAATCCAGTTTTGCTTCTACGATACTCGCCATTGCTATACTTTTATTATATATATCTCTCTCCTCGTAAATGATAAGAAATAAATTTTCTCGTATAATACGAGATAAAATTTTCCAAAAGATTCCATAAAACCGACATTGATATAATATTTTTAAAAAGAGAAGCTGAAGAATTCTTCTTTTACGTTCCTTTATAGTTATCTTTAAAATGATCGGAATCATGAAGAAATAACAAATATAGAGACAATAATAACATCAACAAAGGGTGCATTGGTTGTCGAGAATTTATTTCTTTCTTTTATTCAATCTATTACACAAATATTTCCTTTTCGAATATCCTGTTCGAAAAGTATTGGAAAAAAAAGGAGAATTCTCGGAACTCCATTCGATATTAAAAGTTTGAAAACAAAAAAAAAAAAAAAAGAAGAAAGAAAAAAGAAAACAACAACGAGTGAGATAAAAATGATTGGACAACAAGATTACGTGTACGACGTTGTTCCTTTAAGATCTTTTTGTTCCTTCCTAAACTTTCGCCATCGAGGTAGATTTTATATCACTCTTTAAGAAATCAAGTTGTTACGTTACGTGGTGTTGGTGAAGTAGAATCGAGAAGAAAACTGCGACGTTAAATCAATATTTTGTTTCAACGTGTGTTTGATATCATTGAATCAAATTCTTATTGTTCGTTATTTTACAAGCGTTAAGCTTCCCTTTGATTCGATCAGATCAGAATTGAAATTGGAATAAAGACGTTTCTGATTAAACACGGTTAGATAAATTGAGATCACGTGTTGGCAGATAGGCAGCAAGTATACTAGAACCACGTATGGTCGCTCTAAGTAGAATAGACCAATGTATAGCCAGAGCACAATAGGACATCCGGAGAGTGAAACAGGATTGCACGAGCACAGCCAGTTGGTAAAGTAGAATATAACCGTACATGGTCCACCGGTGTTTCAATGGGATGGAATACTCAACAAGTAGATTGTATTCATCCACAATTGCAAAATAATACAAACACAATGGAAGAAGCGTATCATCATACGGAGTCAAACATTAATAATCCGATAAAGTAACGTTTCAAACAAAACTTGATCTGATTCTAATTATCTACAAAATTACAAGAAGATATTGGTTATGCACAACACTTGCATGACCACTTACCATTTATCTCTTCACGACGTATCTACGCTTTACTTCTATCTATCTACTCGTAAATATAAATTTTAAAATATCTCGTTATTGTTAAATAAAACTAAAAAATATTGCAAATTGAAATTAATATCTCCAATCTTTCACCGCAATAATAAAGCTTTTCGATTCAAGTGATGAAAATGTAATAATTGAAGTTAAAAAAAAAAAATCACTTCGATAATTCATTGTTCAAAATACCATTAAAGTATGGAAGATTATAAAAGCGGATCAATTACAATAGCTACGAAGAAATTATTATTCAAGCAAATTCTGATGATCGATATTGCTTAAAGACAAATTTCTTTCAGTTAGAAATTTTTAATTACCCGCTTTTTCAACGGGTTAACGCTTCCAACTCCCCAATTCTTCGATCTTTCCTCGGCCAAACTAGGAAAGATCGATGTACCAATTCGATTAAAGAACTTTATCTCAAGCCTTCTTAATCCCTCCCGAACTTCATCAAACTGATACCGCCCACTCACGACCGTATCTCTCGGGCTGAATTATTTTTCCACCGGTATCCAAGATCTCTTCCTCGTCGTAACAGCTTCACGGGATGGGAAGAGGGAAGGGGAAGGTCACTTTCGACCCTTATCCTCCCCTTTTCCGATCTTACCATCGGATTCTCCACCCTTCGCGCGGAATTCTTGTTTCCACCATCGTCGTCATCATCGTCGTCGTCCTTTTTTTTTTCCACGCGCCTTCAATCCCCCGATGGAATGTATCCTCCCCCCGTGAAATGCGTCAACGATGTGCCTCGTAACGAGCAACGTTTCCCACGCGTGAAAGAAGAAAGTTTCCATCCGTGAAAAGTCTTGGATAGAACTTCTTCTCTCGAAAGAATATCCTCCCCATCGTTCGCCACCATCGAGAAGTTTACCTCACCATCGTCGAATGATCGTTGAATTTAATTATCAAACTACTGGGGTGGGTCGACTTCTCCCCTCGACTTTTCCATCCGTCCAACGGTTTTGTGGTTGAGCTACGATTAGAGTTGGCACGAAATTGTTGAATATGTTAACCGACACGACGGGGGAGGAGGGGAGAAGGAGGGGGTTAGGTGAGCCCGTAATTAAATCGCGAGGAAGGGGGAGAGGAGGACAAAATGGGGCAGTGAGACAATGACGAAATAAGTCAGCCGAGGGGATTTAAGCGGCGCGAAAGTTTGTCGGCCGCTTTTCGAAAGTTGCCTTTCCATTGTGGGCAAACTTTCTAACAGTTCCTCCAGATTTCTGTTCTTTTTCTCTCTCTCTTCTCTGTGTTTTGTGTGCGTTTGGAATGAGGAATAAATATAATATGGAGACTGAAATGAAATTTTCGTCGTATAAAATATTTTTTTTTTTTGATACCTTTCGAAGATCAGAAGCATATAATAACTGAATTTGGGAATAAGAAATTCACGGCATGAGTGAGTTTTGTCAACTCGAGATTAGAGTGTGAATAAGGAATGGTATACGGTCGTAACAGAAGTTTTGGGTCTGAAAACGTGACCAGAAAATATCTGGACGCGTTATAAAAATGTCCTCGTAGGTTTTCCGAAGTGACTGTAAAGTAGAGAAAAGAGAGTGTGAAAAATGTATTATAAAAATTTTTATTCGAACGTGTATGTATACATAGAATCGTGTATGCCTCTTAATACACGCGATACAACAAATTTGCTTAAATAATCTGTTCCTTGCATCGTTACAATTGTATCGAATCGTTGTAATCTGAAGAATTAACATTTGAAAATTTATTTAAATTCACTTAAATCACAAAAAAATATTTTTCAAATGGTATTACACGTAATGAATCGAATTGCAATCACTAACTTCACGCTGGCGATGTAACACGAGGAAATTTCCGGGATTACGTGTTGCGATCTATCAACGGAAGCGTAAGACGGTGGGAGTGTTCCGGAAGACGTAACAGGGTCGACCTCATTTTTATTCCCACCGCGGGGAGCTCGGACCGTGAAAACTTCTTCTTCCACCGGTGCTTTTAATAAACGTAATAGAGTGTAAAGCTTAGAGATAAGGCCCGCCTCTAGGCCGCGCAACTCGAGACATCATCCACGCTCCGTTCCACCCTCCTGATCTGACGCCGCTTAAAATTTTGCCTTGGGCAGCCACTTTCGATAGAAGTAGCTTGTGCTCCCGCGCCGTAATTAAGAAATTTCGCGGTGAATAATATAATTGCTTGGCCACGAAAATTACGCGGAAAAATTTTGACGCTCAGATTCGTTGGAAGATTATATGTGACGATAAAGAAAAAATAATAATAATGTTGGTTTATCATTTTTTGAAACGTGATAAATTTTGGAAAGGTTTGAAAAAATATCTTCGAGGAAGAATTCTTCGCGAAAAATTCACGGCGCGATCGATATTTCTTTTATTATCGTTCAGGAAAATTTTTACCCGTGAGCGTAAAAATTCATATCCAGATAAATATCCGTAAATTTTAAACGGATTCATTTTATATAGGGACGAACAAGAAGCGGAAACGTAATCAAAGGAAGGACAAAAATCGACAATGGCAGCTTCGTCGACGCTTATATTTCTTATCGCGGAACTAGGAAAAACAAAATAAATATTCAACAGCCCGGTTTGTTCGAATAAAACCGTGCAGCTTCGGCATAAAGTTAAATAAGTGGTAGCCGGAAGTTAGTTACGGGGGAAACAAGCAGGCGCAATGCAAATCCATTTTCGCGCTTATCGAGAGCTTCGTTAATTTCCATACGACCGCCTCTGAATCTGATTATTTTTGATTTTCACCTACACACCTTTCCTCAAAAACTATCTTACGAAATCTCTAATATCGATTTATTAAACGTTAAATTTTTTAAATAAAACAGTTACGTTTTGTGTTCGAAATTACTTATTTTGAAATTATTTCATTCAAATTAAACGTATTAGTTGTTTCTGTAATAATTTCTTTTCATGTTTCTTCCAGATTACTCTCACAAATAACGATCGTTAAATATTTACGAAATTATATTAATACATTTTCATCTATCTAAATAATTGCAAATCCTTTTTTTTCTACATTTTACATTATACACGGAATAAGATAGAATACTTTCGAGCAATGCTGTATCTCCGTTATCCTCTGCTTTCGGTGTCACTTTTACCCCCTTGCCGATTTTATTTCTCCCTCGATCCGAGTGTTGAAATAAGCACGATGCGCGGAAATGAAGCATAGCCGAATACAGGATAGAATTAAACGCGACACGAGGCCGCCAACTTCCGTTTTTCCCTGAAGCGCGGGCGGAAAATAATATCCGGCGCGTCCTCCTGTTGCTCCGTCTTCCGCCGTCTCGTATAAATTTCGCATTACGCCCCTGCACGCTCGACCGGCAATCCGATTGAATTTTCCGACTAATCCAGATTATACTTTAACATCGGCCGTCACTGGCGTAACAAGATTTACGTTTAATTTCGTTCGATCCGTGGCGAATCGTGTTTGAACGTTGTCGAGTTGACCGAATCGAAAGAATAATTGTATCGGATTCGGATCGGAAAGTAACCTGATTTCCGATCTAGGACAATGTACGTAGGTGTGTATTCGTTCTGAGAAGAGGGGGATAATTACAAACAATGTTTAATTTTGGGAGAGAAAAAAAGATAAATAAAATAAAGTTAAAAATTGTACCGATCTCTTACAACTATTCGTGATTATCAGTGATCACGAAAATAATATTTGGATATTTATTTACGATTAAAATCGTGGATAAATCCTTTGAACGAAGAATATGCAATAAAAACGAATATATACGATCTGAAACTAATATGGAGGAGTAGAGAGGATAAGAGGATTAGAAAGAATGAAAAGACAACATACGTTTGATTTCACGATATCACGATGGATCGAATCGTGATATAATACGAGGAAAAATTTCAAATTTCTTGACAAGGTAACGAGGTATTCTCCAATTCTACGTATATACATATCCAATTCCGGTAACTGGAAATACAGACGGAAAATCGGAATAGGAGAGATCTCGAGGAAGTTGAATTCAGCCCACTTATCGAATTCCCTTGGTATTTACCTAATTTTTCCATTGGCGATCCGCGGGAATATTTTCCGACCACTGTCAATAATGGTTGGGGATGGAGGGGGGGGGAGTAACGAAATCATCCGCGCGAACAAGTTTCCACTCTTCCTTCCTCCCCTCCTTCCCTCAAATTTTCCATTCAATAACTGATTTAATGGCGAATCGATTTAATTGTATCCACGGCGAGCGAATCATCGATTTCTCGCGATTCTCCCTTTTCAATCCCTCCCTCCCCATCTTTTTCTCTCCCTCTAGGAACGTAGGAGAAATTTTTCACGCGAAAAACGCGTGGAAATTGTTTATCCGCAAATTGTTGAATTTATATATGTTGATACAAAATCGAAATCACGCTTGTATCCTAATGGATCAATATCTTATATCGAACGTTAATTATTTTTCACTTTTCGTAATTCATCGTTACTTGAAAACGAAAGGTGTATTCGTGTAAAATTATAATATCGCGCGAATTAACGTTTCACGGTGTTCAACAGTTAACAGATTTAATTATTTTCTTCTGGTCTGACTAATTTAGCGTGGCTACACCACGCGCAAACGATGATTTTCGTATTTCACTGTTACCTGTGTAAACATTAATGCTCAAAGTAGCAACGTTTTACTGCGATAATTATCTCTTTCTCTTTGCTCGCTTTGATCCACGCGGGAAAGCAAGATATTCAAATTCGTAAAAATTTTGTTCTCTCGCGTCGAAATTAT
>NW_006263750.1:379093-384235 GCF_000469605.1 Apis dorsata | reverse complement strand
GAGGGGGGGGGGAAAAAAAATTATCCTCGAAATCGTTACCGCAAAAATTCGCGTTTAACGTTTCGCGTGAATGGCAGTGAAACTTGCGTTTAATTATCTGCTACCTCTCTCTCTCTTTCTCTCTTGATTAATTCACCGTCACGGGAAAATGGAGACGAAACAGGATAGTATCGCATTTTGCGAAAACGATCTCGAGTAACAATGCATCGTGTCGAGAGAAAGAGAGAGAGAGAGAGAGAGAGAGTGGCGGATGCTCGGTGAAGGGTCATTTGCAAACGGTTGTAAGTTTCTCCCCGCGAGAGGAATCCAGTTCTATTTCACTTGTGCGACAACACGGTTTCAACCACGGTTCCAAAGATAACGAGCAGTGGATTAAGTTCTAAACTGTATATTGACGTTTAAAAGGACTGTTAAAACGATGCAAGATTCGCAGAGAGAGCAAATTTCTCAAATATTTGGTATATCTCGGGTTATATATAATTAACGTTGTTTTTGAAATTTAATAAGCGTGGACGTCGAAACGAAATGGAAACGACGAGACAATTACATTAGAATGCTGGATAATGATTAATTATTATTTTGTCTTTGTACAATTACAATATGTAATATTTAAACTTTGAGACTCTTGTTATAATACACTTGTGCAGAAGAGAGATTTAAAATACTCGATTATTATATATTCTACTATCCCTTTGGTTAATATTTTCTTCTGAACAACTTTTTCAAGAAGAAATCGAAATTTTTTCACGAAGAAAAAGGGAGAAAAGAAACTTATTGGCGAGTCATTACGAGAAGAAATGGTAATTCGAACAATAGGTAAACGTAAATTCCACGAAGAAAGTTTCAGCTTCGATTTTTTTTCTTTTTTTTTTTTACCAAATGATTCAGTCAACTCCTTACTCTAAGTTACGGCCAGTTTCCACAGAGGCTATTATTAAGGATAACCAATTCCTTCTGGTCTCATTCCATTGGAATCCCAACGAGGGATGAATGGAAAGCTGAAAACCGATAAAGCATCGAACCATGTCGCGTGTCGGTTGTAGAAGGATCACGCCATCGGATTATCCGCTAAAACGAAAGCGGAAACTTGAAATTGCTACAGTTGGAACGGTCGATATTTTCGTTTCTTTCCGATTGTAAGATTGTAAACCGTCGTAAGAATCGATTTATTGGTATACAGAAATACGTTACTATAATTCATAAAACCTACAATGTAACATACGAATGATTTTCTTAAAGATAAATAAATAAATAAATAAATAAATCTAATTGCACTTCTGTGACGAGATAAATCGATATTGATCCAGTTCCAAGATCTCCACAATTACGTTACGTATCTTTTCTTATAAAATAATACAATCAATTATTTCTCGACAACTGAGCTAATTATAATCCCTCGTTAACGGACGTAAATCTTCGCACAGTTTACAGTGCGGAGCAAGCACGATATACCACCGCATATGGCGTAACGTCATGTTTATCTACGTTATGACTCTGTAATTAGATGCCTGGTAACCTCCATGTGTTGCAAGTTATGGTTAGACATCTGCTCGACTGAGCAGTATCTCCTGTGGTTATGTTCTTAATAAGAGGAACCGGATACTAATCAGTTATCGATCCGCGTACGTATGATTGAAGGCTGATGTAATGATATAAATAGAGCTCTCTTCCTATTAGCTCGCGAGCATTTGCTAAGTAGAGCAGGCCGGCTTTAGTCGGACCGGGGTAAGCTACGTAAAACATACGTACTCGGACAACCGTAAAATAGAAGCGTTATACGAGTTGAACGTGCAATTTATTGAAGGTAATGTAATGTGAGCACCTGTCAAGAATCGTGATTAAACTTTTTTGCTATTAATTTTACGCTCCAATTACGTAATCAATGTATAACGATCTGAAATTACAACACATTATTTATTATAATAAATTGGCAAATAATCTCTTCTTACTAATGTAAGTTAAAAATAATAACGCGGGAAATGATTCTTCTTCGAATATAATATTGTATAAAGAATTAACAGTACAAATTTACGTAAAGAAATTAAGCATATATATATATATATATAGATGATTAAAAATTAAAGAAAAAAATTTCTCAATTATCTTTCTCAAAACATTAAAGTTCATTTCCCGCGACGATCTCGTAGTCCGATATAAGATTATACGATCAGACGGGCAATTAGTGCCGGAAGTAAAATAAACTGCGATTAAAAATTCCAAGAAGATTAAAAAAGAGAGAGAAAAAAATCTCTCTATCTCTAACATCCCATTTATAACTCGAACAACGAATAAAAAAAGAAAAAAAATCAAGGAATAAGATAACAATACATCGATTCCTCTCTAAAACCACCCCCGTTCGATCTCGCGTGATCCGATATCCGATTAATCCCATCCCTCCCCCGATATTTCCATCGCCGTTTCGACCGACCGATTACCCACCACCCCAAACCATATCCATTTTACATATTTGATATTCTCACGCGCCATCGATACACACACACACACACACACACACGCACACACTTCGTCCCCAGGCTGGGATAAATTTCCGCGGCGTAATCCGTCCGCGGCTTCGAAGACAATCGCGCGCCACCCGCGGCCGTAAGTTCGCGGGACCGTGCCGCATTAATCGCAGAGGGCCGTGGTGAATTAATTTAACGCTGCTCGTCGTGCGGGTTCGACATTAGTTACGTACAATGTAATCTGTTGCCCGATTACGTGGCACGAATGCGCGACGAATGCGTGCCCTAATGCATCCCCTATCCGCTACGCCGCCCGCTATTGCTATAATTGTGCACTCGTTTCGATACGCGTTTAATACAACACGTTTAATACGACACGTTTAATACGACACGTTTAATACGACACGTTTAATATTCCGATCCGATCGCTCGCGCTGTCTTCGGGCGGAATAAATAATAAAGAAAGATTTCTTCCTCCTCCTTTTCTCTCTCTCTCTCTCTTCGACGTTAATTATACGTTCGAACAACGCGAAACGAAAAATTAATATCTCGTATTATCGCACGTAACGAGATACGATTAAAATAAGATGGAGGAGAAAGGAGGGGGGAGAAAGATCGATGTTGCTCGAATGGAAACGTTAAACGAACAAAGTTGGGGATGGAAGAAATATCGTTTCCACTGACTCCCGGCACTCGGAGGGAAAAATTGAGAGGCTCGTTATCGAATTACGGTAACAACTCGAAACTGTTCGCAAAGCTGTTATATTAGACGGCCATTCAAAGCATTGAAATCCCCGATGCAATTGCGGATATTTACGGCTGTGACGTTTCTCGTTGGAATTATCTTGATTATTCGTTCGTCTTGTTCTTTTTTGTTTCTTTTTTCGCTCGTTCTTTCTTAAACCGAATTATTTATCGTCCCGCTTCTTTATCGTTCGATGGTAGATCGATGAACGTCTCCTTGCGAAGCTCGATTCTGCGGTTCATCATTTGTTGTTTAATGAGTTTATTATTTGTATAATTGGGACAAATAGATATTTTTTCGCGAAAGAGGGATGGTAGATCGCGAAACGAGCACAGGATGAAGAAAGAGAGTGGAGATTCCTTGAATCGCTTCCTCTCTTCTTTCAAAACTTCCCTCTCGAGTCCTCTACTCGTGCAAAGAATTTATTCCGCCGATTACTTCGCTTTTCTTGGTCCACCCTTGATTGTCCTCCCGGATAAAAAGGAGGGGGAGGAGGGAAGGAACAAAGGGGAAAATGGACGGGGAAGAGAAAAAGAAAGAAAGAAAGAAAGAAAGAAAGAAAGAAAGAAAGAAGGGACAATCCAAACGACGATGTACAACGACGTCGTCTGCAATTTCGGCTTATCTTTGTAGATAAACTCTGCCATTAGTGAAAGTAGCACGCTTCGGCGGAGAAGGGGGCTTTAATTAGGCTCACTCAATTATTTGAGCATTAAAGGAGCTTCCGACCAGAGAGGGCGACGTCGTATCTCTGGAAATGTCGTTAACAAAAGCTTCCCGCGTTAAAATCCCATAACTATCGTAAGGATGATAAGTTGCAGACAGGATTTCCATTCGTGAAATCTCTTTGGAATGGAAAAAAAAAAAAAAAAGGTGAGTATAATTCAGTAAGAGAGAAATAATAGAATAATGTTAATGGTTTGATTAGATCGTAATCCTGATTTTATAGGATTACGCGCTACATAGTATGATTCTTATTGTTTCTTCTTTCTCCTCTGGAAAGGAGGGAAAGGATCTCCCTCCAGACTCTTTATCCTCAATTTTCTGAACTCTGAACACTGAAGTGCCTGATTCAAATTAAGTAGCGCGTGTATTTTCTCATGAGGCTCGGTGGGAGGATAATACAATTGCATTCGTAGAGATAATGGAAACTTTTAAATTTTTCTGAAGTTTTATACTTTTTATGGGTGCAAACATATTGTACTTTATAACTTTATTCATCGCTCCCTCGAATTAAACACTTTTCCTCCATTCGTTCCTGCATTTACTTTTGAATATTATTTTCTTTCTTTCGTTCGAGAAAGCCATTTGTTAGAAAATATTCAAACGCTTGAAAATTTTTAAACTTGGATATAATACTGATGCTTATAAATAAAAAGAAATAAGATAATTAGACAAATTAGACAAATACGTAAATATTCTTCCTCCATTTTTCTTTTCCATATCTCTTCGTTTTTTTTTAGATCGATACATGTTCTCGATTTATTTAATACAAATTCCACGATCCATACTGATATTTTTAATTTCAATTTGTTCACCGATTCGTTTTATTAAGCGAGAACCCATATTGCTTTTTCTTCGTTCTCTCGATAATTTGATCTCGAGTCAAATAAATTAAAAAATGGGTCGTTTTATTCCCCGTATAACCTGCTACGCCTGTACAGAGGTTGGGGTTTAAAGATAGAAAGATAGTTTTATACGTCATTTTCTGCACGAGTGGCCTGAACACCGGAAAATCGGATTCCTCCGGCTCCATTTTATACGATCCAGCCACGTAACGGAGAAAAAATCGCGTAATGGACGAGAGAGAAAGAGAGAGAGAGATATATAGACGGGTAAAGAGAAAAAGAGTACTGTATTGTGAGCATTCAAGCTGATAAATAAAATGCCACGAAATTACTCGATCCGCGAATCCGCCAGAGTAAATTAAAAATT
>NW_006263750.1:376819-378825 GCF_000469605.1 Apis dorsata | reverse complement strand
TACTTTCACGAGATTCTTTTTAATATATCTATCGATCTTTCTCTTCTTTTTTCTTTTTTTTTTCCAGTGAGAAAATCTAATCAAAACGAACGAAATCAATTCTCATCGTTCGTTTCTCAATCTTTGCTCTTCCAACTCGAAATATACATTCTTCCACCCCAATTAGAATAATTTCATTCGCGCATAATACAGTTTCGCGAATTGTGTCCACGAGATAATTGCTTCTTTAACGAAATATCGCGTTCCTTTTCTAATTATCGTCGGTGGAGAAGGTCGGTGGAAACCGGTGTTCGAACGGTTTCACAATTTACACGTGTTTACACGAGAAGAAAGGGAGGAAGAAAGGAGCGGTGACTGTGAATTATGAAGATGGCCGCGGCTTCCTCGGCCGGTTAATTATTCATAAATTGGCGAGGAGCCACGCGTCTCGCCACGTCGTGCTATCCGCGCTTCCGTCCATGGGCGGAAGTTGAAGGAATTCCCGAAAAGGAATTAACCGCCGCGATGAAATCGAACAGGGCGAACCCTCCCCAACTTTCCCTATTAATTACTTTGCGCCACCGTTCACGGCGATTAATTAAAATTATAGGAAAAGTTTGGCAACAACCTGTTACGTGTTTAGAATTATTCCCCTCTCGGATAATGAAATTTTTCGGGAGCGATCGTGAATCGATTGTGGACCAACGAATCTGGATACGACGATGAAAAAATATTTATGGACCAATCTTTTGCGAATTTTAAATAATAAGAATTTTATTTTTTCGAGGATTAGATCATTTGGACATTTTGATATACGATGAGCGTAAGAAACGAGAGGCTGTCTTCTGGCAACGAGCGTTTTATACAAGCGAGGCATGCAACGATTCTCGTAAAAGATTGGCATTCTTCGTGAAAATACGTATCAAACGCAAGGGATAAAAATTCCTGAGAACGAGGCTATATATTTTCGTATACAGATATTGGTTTTGAATATTTTTAAGTAACTATTCTTTTTCTTACTCGGAAACAGTAGAAGTCGGAAGATGCAACAAGTTTTGACGAGTAATCAATTGTTCGGAAATATATTATTCGGATTAAAGATAGAGAAACGCTTTTGCTCGCGTTATCTTAAATTTTTTTTACGGCCATCTTTCATTCCGAGGAGAAAAGCTTGAAAAAAATTGTTTTCCGCTTACAAAAGAGTTTCATTTCGTTTTACATGGTGATAGAAAATTTTTACAAGCGGCATCAAAGTTGAAACGAATTCCATTTCATTCTACCTCGTATCTCCAGCGTTTTCCAGCAAGCGACGCTAAATATGAGATAAAAACAAATTATGCACGCGGCAGATTTAAAGTTCATCGCGAAAAAAGGTAGACGCGTAGTAAAAGTAGAAATGCTGTTCTTTCTTCGTCCTTTTCAGAGATTTTTCGCGAGACACCCCCCTTTTTATTATTAGAAACTGGCTGGCGCCCTGTTATATTTTTCCACGGCGTTGCACAGCCACGGCGGATCCAATCTTAACTCTAAATTACACCTTAATGGGCGAGCATCCGTCGGCCGGGTCCCCGGGACGTTCCTCTAATTTGAGCAGATTATTAAAATCGCATCGTGCTGATCCTCGAAATGAAGGATCACCCCGGCAGCCAAGCGACGATGGAACTTTTCTCGTAAAATAAATCAGCCGGTCCCCATCGTGGTAATTCGGCGCAGCCGCCTCTGCCTCCACCAGTAATATCGGATATTTTCTTAATGGTGAAACTTCCACCGACTCCTGTTCATCCTCATGAACTCGTTGATAAATCGGTACATCGTTGGTACACTTCGATCCTCTTCTCATTCCAGCATACATATATATTTCGATTCGATCTCACGTTTTGATCGAAATTGAAAACGGTTGGAAAAATTTAGAAATTTTTCCAACAGGGAATGGAAATGTTTGGAAAACAGATTTTCTATTGAAATTTTAATGCACACAGCTTTATGAGTAAAATTGAAAAATTAACATAGACTGGTTGGAAAAATTT
>NW_006263750.1:372658-376601 GCF_000469605.1 Apis dorsata | reverse complement strand
TTTTTTTTTTTTTATTAATATTTGATGCGTTTTAATTGGATTAAAGTTACGAGAGGAATTTATCTTAACGTAAACGTCGCCTCTTCACGAATTCCGTGCATCCAGATGTTAAAACTAACACAAGTTTCCATTTGTTCCAGGCACTGCACGAGCGACTACATAGCCGTATACTCGGGTTCAACAACGTCGAGTCCCCTCCTGAAGATGCTCTGCTTCAAGAACAAAACGTCGTTGACGTACAGCGGCCGGAAACTGTTGGTCGAGTTCAGGTAAGGGAGGAAAGAAACATCGTACACCTGCTTTCAAAGCATCGACTTGAAGTAAAAGTGTATTCAACCGTTTCTCTTATTCGATAACACAAAAGTTTCGAATTCTACCAAAGAATACGAAGAATGGAGAAGAATCGTTTTCTTGCAGAACGGGGCCGGAAGTGCCGCCTTTCGATTACAACGGTTTCGTAGCGACCCTTAATTTTATAGAAATCACTACGGAAGCTCCGACAACCGTTACCACGGATATCACGAATAAAAGTGGTGAGTTCTATTCGATATAGAAACCAGTCTAGATCTTTGTAAAGAGTTTCCTATCGTTTTCGTCTCGATACGATTGTCGATTTGAGAGATTCAGAACAATGACGCGATTTAAAGTGTAAAGGATTCCAATTACAATTTCTCTTATGTTAATAGAATTAATGACTTTAAAACATTCAGAGGTTGTTAGATGATTTATGAAACGAAGAAAAATACCGTTCGTCGAAAAACGTTTTAAAACTTTTAACTTCCATTCCGTACGAACTTAATCATCGACGAAAAAATTTGAAAAATTCACGTTATCTGTCGTTATTCGTTATTCACCGTCATTAAATTTATATTTTGTGCGTGGTACATGGTAAAAAATTAACGAATAATACTAATAATTTCCAATTACCGCAATTTTATTTTTTTTAACCTCTGCCTATCGTCATTTATTTTATTTTATTTCTACGTGTAGAGTAATACGTAGGGAAAAAAGGAACGCGTAACGTTCCAACACGAACGATCGCAGTCGAACGGGATAGTTAAATCTGATTTAACAAGCGCCAACGATAAAAAATGGCGACGATGAAGCGGCCCGTTCGTTAGAGAATCGTGTTCCACGGGGGATTTTTCTGAATTATTCTGAAAAATCCGCGGCTACACTTGCCGCCGGAGATAATTAATTCCAATTCTCGTTTTTATTCGATCAGATTATAACCTATCCGAAACTGGGTCGTTCTTATTTGATGAACGGTGATTTTAACGATTCCACGAATATCTACCCTACAATTTTTTTCCCCCCGACCCATCCAATTTCCCGATCGATGTGCCCGTTTCAAATTAATTCCTCGAGAATTAATTCTCCGCGAATTTCACAGTGGACACGACGAAACCGATCAACGGTGGTGGTTACAACGTGATGTACAGCAATCGCGATCTCCAGGATCATCGTAAAGATCAAGGCACGATATCCGGAAGCTGTGACCTCGAGGTGAGTGGCGAGAAAGTCAGGGCTGGCCACCACGACACCAGAGGGAAACTCAAGTCCACCACGTGCAAGCTCGTGCTTCATGGACGTGCTTACGACACTGGACACGTCTCGTTGACCAGTTACAATCTCAGGTAACGGTGGAAACGCCCTTTAACTTTTATGTTCGTGTATACATATGTGTGTGTATGTGTGTAGTATATATACATATATATTTGTGAAAATGTTTGTGGATGGTGATTTATGTTTTCGAAACAATTTATATAAGATACGTGATCGGATTATATTTATCGAATTCAGGGTATTCAAGCGTATTGAAATATTCTTTTAACGACAGATTATTTCAATGCATATATTCTTTTTTTTTTTTTAATCTAGTAATGCGTTGAATTTTTTAATAAAAAATGGGATGCGATCGTGATAGCGTTTTTCGATCGATTTCGATCGTAGAATGTGAATCGGGAATAATTTGAATGATCGAATAATTGGCATTTTTTGTGTCAAGCATTGTTCCAACGATTAAATGATTTTCGTTAAATTAATAAAAGAGATTGATGAATCGATAAGGAACGGGAGGGGGATTATCTATGGCTTATTCATTTTCGGATTAATATTGTTATACGAACAATATTATATTTGGTCTGAGTTTGAATAAGATTTCATTCGATACAGACTTGCCATTATCCGCTTAAATAATATGTCACGAGCGTATTGTACGTATTATTATCGATTGCGCCAAATTATTATTGGGAATCATTTACATGAAATAATTATTAATCAACATTCGCTTTAAAACGATACTTCGCATAAGCAAACGTTTATTCGGGCATCGAAATTGTTTTTACCGATTCGCAAATATGGGAATATCAAAGGGAGAGAGAAAAAAAAAATTAAAATTATTCGGCAAATTATTGCATTCAAAGCAATAAAGAATTATTCAAAAAAAAACATTCAATGATTCGCGAAATATTGCAATTGCATTTTGAAAAAGTAATTCACGTTTATACGGTTTTACAAAAATGGAAAAAAGGGCAACTCCGAAATTTTAAATGTTCCTCGTGGACCGAGGATAAAATTCTTAAAAAACATAAAAAAAACACCAAAAAGAAAAAAATAGAGAAGTCAAAATTAGTCACATCCAAAGCGATATTACTAAAAATTCGATATTTTTTTTTTTTTTTTAAATTGTCTTTCCCGAAATATCCAAAAATGGACCATCTGAAAATTCCTCAAATTTCTTCTTGGCACTTTTCGTTCCAAATTGGGAAGAAGCAATGTCTACACACGATCTCGAGAATCTTGGACACGGTGTTAAGGCGATTCGAGCGAAAAGCTTTTGTAAGAGAAATGCAGTCACGTAGCGAACCGTGTGCCACAAGCGGCGTGGTCTGAATTGTGCATTTCATTTGTTTACCTTTTTCGAAGGCTCCTCGAGCGAATTCGGCTCCATTCGGCTCTGATCGATCGATCGTACGAAATCCAACTACGGGGGTGGCCGACACTTTGATTTAATTAGCCGGCTCTCGAGTGAAGAAGCTCTTTCGTCGATATATACGGTGTTATGATATATATTAAATAATATTCGAGCTAATAATGGATACTTCTCTGAAACGTGATACAAAGGGGTGAACAGATCGAAGAAAATTTGGAATCGAATAAGGAGTAATCTTGTTTCGTGATTCTTGACGAATATTATTGCGTTTGTATAAAATTTTTTTTTAAATTTGTTTAAAAAAATTTTCATATATGTATAAGCATTTGCAGTTTTGTTATGATTTAAATTTTTCTTATGTTTAATTACATATAGTTTTAAGAGTTTGATAAATCTTTGTTGATGTCAGAAAAATATTCGTTTATTTTATTTGTTTAATGTACAACAGAAAAGTAGAGCAAAGGATTTAAATACGAGTGAACCTTGACACATTTTCCATTCTTATATATTTCTCGTCAATAATTACTCAACACTAAATATATATATATATACACTTCTGCCCATTCTGCCCATAATCTTAACCTATAAAAACAATCTCCGTTCAATTTCAGTAAATTATAAATCACGTTAAAAATGTATAACTTATCCCCCACTCTCATACATCCAAACAACTAACTCATAATAATACAATTCAAGAGGGAACTTTCCGCCTTCCTGATCTCTTTAAACATTCTTGCGTCACCCGTTGCGAAACCCAAGAAGAATCTCGTTTTTCGGCTGCGCGAGTATCAATCAGCATAACTCATCGAAATACTGCCAACTATAGATAGAAACCCATCCAACCCTGCTCGTCCTCTCGGAAGTAATAGATACGAAGTAGTAGTAAATCACACGAGAATGCGGCTGGCTCGTATCCCTGGGATTTTCAATTATCATGCACAATGGCTGCAACTCGCGCGGACCATGCATTCGTGGCTTTGTTAGATATGTGCCCTGTAAGAGAGATGG
>NW_006263750.1:368673-372472 GCF_000469605.1 Apis dorsata | reverse complement strand
GGTTCAGAGCCGCTCCCCCTCCACCCTGCGCACCCCCCGCGAGACCCCGCGGGTCGAATCGTAGCCAAGGAGAGAACGTAACCCCTGTTGGTGCCTCCTCAGACGGCAGATATATAACCGGGAATAAACTAAGTGAAGACACGCAGAACCGTGAAGAGGAAGGGGGTGAGAGGGTGGATGGAGGCTTCAGACGAAGGGTTTATCGGGGGTGGCATAAATTTTCGATGGAATATTGCGAACCCGTGAAAGGTGATGGGACGTTCCTTTGAATTGGTGATGCATATGGAAAGGGTTAAATGATTGTTCGAAATTTTTGGAAGGGGAATTTTAAGAACCTTCTTTGAATTAATGAGTATATTGAAATAATTGGAAGAAAGTGATAAAATTTCTTGCGAAGGTATGTAGAAAGGATTGAGGATTATTTTTTTTTTTTTTTCGTTAATAAATTTTGAATTCGTGAAAAGAAGATGGAAAATTATAGAAAAGTTATCGACTGATCCTTTGGGTAAATTAGTTTTATTAATTGCAAATAAAATTTAAATTTCATATATATATTTTAATTGTTAATTTGCATTTACTATTTCACTCGTATCTATTTTGTAATCTGCTAATTATTTTCAGAAGTCAACAATCGAGCTATTGTACAGAATATTCTGCAATCAACTCTAAAATTTCCATTGGGCAGTTAATTATCCCTCTGATATATTGTCAGATCAATAACAATCTAATAACACATCACAATAGCTGATACCACATTACATCGTTCATTTCATACCATAGTATGTACATATAACGGGTTGTAATTAACATCATCATCACTTTGTTATAAGAAGAAAATAATTGGATACGATATAACAAATATTTTGTTCCCGGAGATTTTATTATTTATCAATTTGAAATCTAAGTTATTACTTCATTATACGTATATATATATATGCCACATTATGTATTATATATCAGATAGTATCGCTACTATCAACTGTTTCAGATATTCCTAGGGGAAGTTCGAAAACTACCCCCTACATCGATATCATAGGACTCATAGTATTTGAATATTTTGTCACGGATAATTTACAATAATTTCCAACAATTTGCAATAATTTCTGCCGAAGAAAATATGCAAATAAAGAATATTAAGTAACGAGTCAATAAAATATCAAAATAAAATATGCATTAAACGAAAACATTTCTGACAATCCACTGTACATCATCATCACACGTTTGTCAGCCTGAGAATTCCCAAGTTATTCACAGCGATTGCGTATGTTGCGTTTGATGGATGATTTGTTAGATCCCATGGAATCGATACAGAGCTTAAATTTGGCTCGAGTATGACGCAATAATAGGCAATAGTACGAGGTACGCGCGTAATCGGATCTGGCCCTGATATTCTACTTTGAATGGTAAGTTTAGAGGTTGTGATTACGAATAGACGATTGTCGCGACACGCGGCAAATTCGCAAGGATAAGACGGGATGTCGAACTTCGAGAAAATTTATTCCGAATTTTGAACTCCAACATTCGATTAAACGAATTTCTATTATAATATACGTGTATCAAGAAAATTTATTATTTATTACGAATTCTTGATTATTATTTTTAAATTTTTTTCGGAATCAATTTGTTTTAGAAATAAGGAATTTTTTTTTCTTCTTTCATCAATTAATAATAACAGAATATCATATTTCTTTGTTACGTTTGAACGTTCAATAACGGTATAAAATAATACGTAGAATTATGCATTCATACATGGAATTTGAAAAAAAATTAAAAAAAAAATTTCACGAATTTATAACTTCGAAAATCGAAAACTTGAAATATACACTGGATTAATTTTTATATCCAGGCTTTCATAACTTATATCTCGGTGAATGACGAATCTACTGATCCATATTCCATTCGAGTTTTATCGGGTTGACCTTTTTTCCATCGGCGTTCAAGCCCTCAAATATTCACCGGACGAAAAGTAGGTGCGGGACACGGAAATTTTTAACAACTCCCCATCCCTGACATCGATTTATTCAAGCTGCATTATTTACCACGACCGATACACATTGCATTCCACCATTTCTCCTTACCATTTCATATTTGAAACTTTTACCATTAATTATTACTTTGTGTAATGAACGAAACAGTAAATTCAGAGTAAATTAAATTATTAAAAACGTTCAACTTCTCGTGGACAGAAATTATAAATCGTCAAGATCCGTTCATCTTGAAAAATATTTTATTTCAAAATTTTTCTTTTTTGAAAAATTTATGGAATTGATTTAAAAATTACATCTCGTCTACCTTTTTTTTATCGCAAATATTGGCAAGATAAATAAAATATAAATATGATGAACCGAAAGGTAACAATACGTACTATTCCGAAAAATTATCATCTCGCGAAAAACGCAACAATATGAATCAACGATGAAACTCTATCTTTATGTAACCAAATACGATATCTCTGCATCATTTTATAACATCTCTCGGAAGGCTCGAAAGAAGCAGTATTTTTAAATTCTAACTAGATTCTTAAGCGCTTTAATAAACATGGTGTTAAATACCCACCAAAAAACCCTTTTACACATCACACAAATTTAAATTACGAATTATACCCTTTAATTTCTAAAATTTTATCAACCTCTGCTACTAAATTTCTCCCTTCCTTCCGCAATTAACGATTCGCCGAAAAATTTCACGCTTATTCGATACTCGATGCAAGATTAAGGCGAAATTTAAAATAATCCCTGGATAGAAAGAAATATCGTAATGTTGAACGAATGGAACGGTACACCGCCTCTCTCTGTGGATGTTACAGCGCCCAGGCTTGCCAATCTTCGATCGAAATATTCGACGGCCCCTCCGAAGGTACCGCGAAATCCCTCGAGAGAATCTGCAGTCCTGTACAGCGGCCTCCGCCGGAATTCGTGCAACAAGATACGTAAGTGGATTCTCCAGTTATTAGACGAGAAATACCGGCGTCGTCTACATCGCGCGGCTTATTACTTGGATACTCCACCGCTAAGAAGTAGTTGGAATTCCGTTCGATTCACGACGCGAAATGCAAACCACCTACCTTCGAATTGACACACAGCTCGTTGAACTTGCGAAATTAATGCGGGGAACTCGTCCGTTGATCGGCAACGTTCAGTTGACATTCTCCCCCATCTTTCCCCTCCCCCGAGGACCGGTATTGTGAGCCACCAGATTGGAAAATTCTCTTCATCCGTTCGGATACGAGGTCGATTGATCAGAATTCAAAATTTAAGATTTCCAGTGATAACACGATACAATAATAATTTTGGATCAATTTGTCTTCTTGAAGAAACCTTAAACCAAATTAAAGAATAATCGAAGTCGCGTATAAAGAATTAAGAATTCTGAGATAAATTCTAATATTTAAAATTTGCTAAAAAGAAGTATTCCATTCTATAGCAGGAACAGGAACGAGCGCGTTGACTTAATTTTGACCTAAATAACCGCGCTCCCTTCGTAGAATTTTCCAAACTATTACCGGTAACCTACATTAACGGGCTCGATGCTGGAAAACGTGAAAACTCCTCCTTCCCCCGACCTTATCCGTGTTTCACCAGTCGAAGAACCCGATTGAGCGCGATTCATCGAGACCTGCCTCCCTCCCTCCCTCCCTCTCTTCCTCGTGCTCGATGAATGGGATGAAGCCGGGATCACGGTTTCCTGCCGGTTTCCTTTTGCTCTCTGTTCGATCTAATCAAAGTGACGCCGAGCGCACGAAGAGATAGCTATGATAACACGATACACACGCGGCGTTTTCGATCTGAAAAAAACGCGT
>NW_006263750.1:367068-368390 GCF_000469605.1 Apis dorsata | reverse complement strand
GATCGCCCATCCCTCTCCGTGTAATTCTCTACCCACCGAGAGGGGGGATTGGAGGGGGGGAGTACGTAATCAGGGAACAGCCTCGACCTATTCGTCATTGGTGCATCCGCGTACCAAGGTAGGGTAGAACGCGAGGGACACGTACGAGGGGCTCATCTCGTCGGAAGTCGAGGATGAAAGATGACTGCGCCGCCAATGCGATCCGCATCGTTGGATGCGCGTACGTTTGCATTTACGCCGAGTACACGGGTTCCAATGAGAGGAAGATATTACGAAGAGAGAGAGAGAGAGAGAGAGAGAGGACGACGATCATTCCGGGTCTCGAACCAAATCGACGGGATAGACGTGCGTGTGCGATGCAGGCCCGCCATATTGAACGGCGTGCATTATGGGAACTCGTTTCTCTTCCTAGACGCTGTTGTGAACAACGTTTAATACCGATCGATCTGTTCGTAATAACGCGTCGTCTTTGGGGTGGGGGAGGGAAAAAACGAGGCATCCCGCGGGAGACGAATTCCTTTCTTGTCCTTTGATATCGTGGAATTTGAATATCGACCCCTGGATCTAGCGCGACTTATATCCTTTATCCGAGGATTTTTCCATTTTATTTTATCTCCTCTCTCTCTTTTCTTCTATATATCTTTCGATGTACTTTCGGCATATTGCACGTTAACGTGGTGGGGTATTGTAAGAATTGTAATTCGGGGCGTGTAAGGAAGGTCGTTTCACGGAATTTTCGAGGATTATTGGTAGGGGTGGGGGGAATGAAGGGAAGGGAGATATCAGACGGGGTGAGCAATGGCGACATCGCAGGATCGGTGAAATTCTGGCGTGGGATGCCTTTAACTGTCGTGTTACGCGCGCGCGTAACTCGTGCCCCTTGTCAGTGGTACAATGCTGAGTAGAATAGATATGCATATACGGTCGGAGACGGGGCGGAAAACGAGGGGTAATTAGAGGTTTGGTTTCGCGAGGGAAAATTGAATGTGGAGGTTCGTGAAAAATTTAGAATTCGAAGAATTCGACGATAAAATTCGAGGTGGAGGGGGATATTTAAGTGAATAATTTCCCAGTGATTTTCATTCTATAATATAATACTTGCGCGACGAAAATATAGAGATGTATATTCAATGGTGAGTAATTGATTTCAGCCGTTTGTAGAATTAAATTCGTGGAATCTCAATCTTTCGAGCTATCTAAATACAGTGATTTTCCTCGTTAAATGTAGCTCGGTTCGATGAAAAATTGATGGCAGTAAATCCCAAAGCGGAGCGATAAATTTCCAAATACATTTAACGACGATGATTTAAAATTCACGCCCG
>NW_006263750.1:363041-366908 GCF_000469605.1 Apis dorsata | reverse complement strand
AAAAAAAAAAAAAAAAAGAAAAAAGAAGAAGAAGAAAAGAAATTTATTTCAACCGAAGCGAATAATTTATATTCTCGAGACGTTCACTGTACTCGAAATGAGATATCAAAATTAGCGTTTGATGTATTGAAACGTGAGGAGGGGCTCGAAAAGGGAGGGGTCTCGCCCTCAAAGGAAACGGATCGTTCGATTTTAATCAGATAAATGTCAAAATGGGTCTGATAAAGAAGAATCACGCGGCCTAGAATGGACGTATCTCCGGCTGAAAAACGTGACGGGAAACCCGAGAAAGACTTTCCCCCGCACATATTGATCAGCGTGTCGAGGGAGAGAAGACGAGGAGGAGAGAAGGGGATGGAGGTGGAGGAGCACGATCTGAATAGGTTACATTCCAAATCCTTTCAACCGCGATCGATGTTCAACCCTCCACAATCCGGAGGATCGTTGGTCCACGGACGAGGCCGTCGGTCCAGAAGCTGGGGACTAGAAGGATCTAATTGTGAGATACGAAGCGACTGGAATTCCATCGTGAACGTAAACAACGCGGTTAATACTGTGTTTGACTTGCACGGTTAAACTTTAATGCACTGCCGGAATTCCTGACCTTTAGGGGTAGGAAAAACGAGGGTATACGGTCTGTCGAGAATCTGTCGTATACGTTTATCGTATTGTATCGTGTTTTTGCGAGTTTTTGGAAATAAAAGATTATCATGTGTTACCGCGTGCATCTTGGTTTTTATCCATTAAAGTAATATAAAAAAAAAAAAAAAAGTATAGATTAAAATTCCTTTACTTCGAGAAAAATCCTTTTAATTCGATTGGATTTAAACTGTAAAAAAGTTCGGAATTTTCTTTTCATTCTTCCAATTTTTTTCTTTCCAAAATTAGCTTCGAAATTTAAAAAAAAACACAAAAATCGAACATATCGTTTCTTTTTCAACCTCCTGCAACAAATTCATTATTAAAACTGTTCCAAAATCCTTACTTCGAGTCACAATTTCTTCCATTATCCACCCCTCCTTAATTACCATTAATTACTTCCCAAACAAGAATATATGAAGACACTGCGTAAAGAACAGTCCCAGAAGGTTCAACCAACCAAGATTCGCGAGATATGCTTTTCCACGGTCTGAAGATCAAGCCGAAAATTCTCGATAGAAATGATCGTAATTAAGGCAGAAAGAGGAGGGAAGGTAGGGACGAATATCTGGAGGATGCGATTCACAAGAGTGCAGGAGATCTCGTGGGACGAGCGGGGTCGGCCAACTGTGGAAAGAGCACGACGTACGAGGGCCAACGGCGGCAAACAAAGTATCGCAACCTCCCCCCTGGGATGGGAGGAGAAGTAAGTGCAAAAGGGAATGCTGCGGAGTGCACGGATGCGGCGCATGCATTATGCAAGCGGCGGGAAATAGACGGACGTGAAATGTCCATGGGTTTCCACGCGACGATATCTCGAAATGAAAAAAGAAAAGAAAAGAAAAGTAAAGAAAAGAACGACGACTGACCGAGACCGGCTGATTATTTCCAAGTCGGATCGATTTTTGATGCTGTACACTTGTGACGCTGTGGATGAAATTATGGGTTTTATTTATTTGATTATGACGTGTTGTGTTTATGCATTGTGTTGTGAGAAATTTAACGGTGAAGAAGTGTATAGAGTAATGGTGATTTGTACCTTATTGCACAATCATAGTGAAAATTATAATAAGAACTAAAGTGAAAGTAGGGAAATTCTATCTATGTGAAAGTTTATTATTGTTTGAGACAATATAGTGATTCGAAATGTATCTATTGATTATATCTTGACTATACGATTTAATTAACTCGATCAAACTTCTTATAACGAATGAAATAGATGGATTACGTTTCAAGATAATTTTTACAATCATAATTATTGTAATTTTTCCTTGTCATCTATCGAGATGAATTTGCGATCGATGAACATTATATTACACGTTTGAAATTTGCGCGACGCTAATGATGACGGATGATTGGAAAATATTTCTGGGTTCGTATTATACATTTTTAAAAATACGATGTCATCGATTATTAATTTGGATTTATCCAATATATTTCGAATTCTGTTTTTCAGAAGGAAATAAGTACGAAGTATCGTAAAATATACTTGGGAATGAAAGTGCACACTTTTCTATTCGGTTTAACCGAAGAATATCTACAATTCGTCTCTCATTTCCACCCAAATGAACGAATAAATTCAAAATTTACACACGCCTCTCTAAAATTATTTCCATAAAACAACTTGAGAGGAGAACGCTTATTATTTCAGAGGAATAAAGTGGATTGCAATTTTAAATAGATTTTTCAAGCTCTTCAAACATTGGTTGGTCCCGTATCACTGTATTACATGGAAGAGTATCTCTGGAAAAACAATAATCACAAGAGATTTGGTAAAATTTTAACGATACATCCATCACGTTTTCCACCCCGTCTGAATTCTGATAAATTCATCGATTATATTTCTCTTTCTCTCTTTCTCTCTTTCTCGAGTTCACGTGTGAAAGGACAGATACACCAACGTGAGACGAAAAAAAAACTAACACGATCTCTTCTCTTTCTTATTATATTACACATTTAATCGGCATAATTCTTCGTTAAAAATTTGCAGAATCTTCCGCAATGTATCCTCGGAAAAGGAATTGCAATTCAAAGCAAACAAAACCTCGACGGATTTCTCCCCGCAAAATTACTCGAATTTCCCCCGTGTTACGATAAATTTCACGATAATTTCCTCTAAATTGTACAAAAACAAGATTTAACACGAGTAATTTCATTCCCGTCGTTGGAACGCGCGCACACATATATATATATATTCCAACCAAACTTCTTCGACCAAAATCGCAAAACCACCCTCCATAACTTCTGCGCGACATCGCGTAGACTTCCTTCTTATTTTTTTCCCTCCCCTCTTTCTCATTTTTTTCTTTTCTTTTCTTTCCTTTTTTTCTTTCTTTTTTTTTTAAACAATCCAGCTTAATTTCTAACGCGACCAGGGACAAGGACCACCAAGCTGGAATTTATGTCCGGTTACGGGTACACGATGAACGCGCGTGCCTATGGGACTGTCGCGTGTTTTATACCGGCTAATCTCGTAAAAATTCATGCAAAATAACGCCCGTGTTTCATCCACGCGCTCCTCTCTGTAGCCGGAGGCACGTTTTCCATTGTTCAGCCGTGGTCCAACTTTCACGATGCATTTAAAGCGACTTGAGGGGAGGGATGCAAGAATCCGGACGGAATATTTTGCGCCCGGTAATAATGCGATCAACCGCGGTTTCCGGCTTATCGTTCGTCGCACGGACACAACCTGTGCTCCCCGGAAAATTAGTGGAAAAAAATCTCTATCCAACGGAGAGAGAGAGAGAGAGAGAGAGTGGAGGAGAGATTGCAATGTTACACGAAGCACATTTCTTCTCTAGCTTATTCAGTAACGATATTATTATTATTTTTCTTTCTCGTTGTTGATAATTAAAGGAAAATAGTTAATACTTATAATACTTATAATACTTTGATAGAACCAAAGAAGGCTCATTATTTATACGAATATTATTACGAATATAAAAATACCCTCGTTAACTCTTAATTGGAGAATTTTTCCACCGACGAACGATTTCGTCGCGATCCAATCCTTTGAATCGCCGCACTACGTTTAGTCCCCGATCATTCCCATTTTTTTTCGCCGCCGATTTCACCCTCATCGAAATTCCGGCCGCGCATTGTTTGCCGCGTTTCGCAAAGCTACACGCGACCGAGCCGGGGGAGGGAAAAATTTTTGAAAAACCTTCATCAAGCCGACAACATTTCATCACGGCTCGGCAAACTTTCGCATTAAAAAAACCTCGATTG
>NW_006263750.1:357893-362875 GCF_000469605.1 Apis dorsata | reverse complement strand
GTTCGCGCCTCCCCCTCTTTATCAAAGCGATTCGACGATCGCATTCGCGATCCTCCGCGGCGCGCCGACAACACGCGCGGCATAAAAAAGCGGGCACGGCACGACGCAGGCACGCGCCGTTTAATCCGCGTGCGTGGAGCGTGGGGATGCACGGTGGAGATCAATCGAGGGTGGCCGGAGCTGTCGAGTAATTTAATCTCCGCTTGGCACCGGTGCCCAACTGAAAGCAGCGCCGCTTCTGTCCGTTGGCGGGAAGGCTAATGAACCGGAAGGCTCCGACACCGGCTGTGCTCTTCCGGCAAAATAAACCTCCGCCACCCTACTCGGGGGGCGCAGTACGCAAACAGACGGGGGCGCGAGGACGTTATATGCCCGCGTATAATTTCCGCACACGGCAGAGTGGTCGATAATAATTGATGATCGGGGAGAGAGAGAGATCATGGCGCGGAAAGCGGTGGCAGCAACGGGGATTAAACGACGATTCGAACGTTACTGTTTCCGCATCGAATTAGAACCGTTTACTTTGGCCTTCGATTCTCGTTCAACGCAAAGGTTAAAGGCCGTGGAGAAGGCTGGATCGTGACACTGCGTTGTGTTTCCTCTCGAGGCTTTCGTGATGTTGATTCGTTGAGGTGTGGATCCGTTTGATTTTTCGATGGAGAAATGTTGTGTCATGAAAATTGAAAATTTGGATGTTATAAAAAGTAATCGCTCGTAGATGTTTAGTGACATCGATCATTTTTATTAGAGAGGGATTAATAGATTATTTTTACTCTTTTTCTTTTTTAATGTATGTTGTTTCGTTATTTATTTATTGCAATCGAAAATGTTTATTATGAATATATTTTCACGATTTCGTACTTCTTAGTATTTTCAAACTATTATTTTGGATGGTATGTATAAAATATAAATACAGGTTGGTAAATGATTCATTGTTACGTTATTATATAAAAATACGAAATATCTGTTTTTTTGTTCGATACAGTGCGCAAATGGATTGGTTGTGTTTATTTTAGATCCATTTCAGAATTATTCGTTCTTATAAATACAAAATGATATTGATGGAAAATTAAATTTATTGCATTAGAAGTTTCGTGTTAAATTTTTTTTTCTCTCGTTCAGCGAATTTCGATATATCGATTCCTGAAGTTTATTTATTTTTACCTAGTAAAAATATATAAATTTTTCCTAGAAAGTTCCGAAAGCAAACAAAAATCAACGAACGTGATATTTCGTGATCTCGTAGGCTAAAGAATCGATCTCTCGTTAAAAATAATATTCGCTTATACGTTATACCTCTCAAAAGTAAAATAGTAGTAAAATAGCAGTAAAAAAGTAAAGTAAAATTCTTCTTATTTCGATCATTTTATTGTAGCATTTATTACGAATTATATTTAATATTCATAAAAATCACTTTTAGAATTGCTATGATATTCTGCTACTTATTTATAATAAATTGTCAAGAAATTATTTTCCTTCATTTTAACTCGTTATGACTATTATTTACACTTAAGTAAAGTGGCTACAAATCTTTATTTCAGATATTAAAATCTTTCTTTCCCGATTTTGGCCGATATCCTGAATATTATTCTTTAACTGTATCCAATTTTACGTTTGTACGTTCACCTTGCATCTGCCAATCGCACGTAATCCGCGCACAATCGATCTTTAACCTATCTACTTAAAATACACGCAGATGGAATAATAAAAAAAATAAAAAGCACAAGGAAAGAAATGAAGTCAGAGAAGGGAGCAACATCGGAGGGGAATGAAACAAAACTCTCATGCAAATTGTAAGGGAAGAAAGTAGGTTCGCGGGATGGAGAGCGACACGTGGGAATGGGGCGCGTTAAAATCTCGTTTGAGCGACGTACGAGCCGCGATCGGTGTCTGACGATGCTCTCGTCGGGGCAAGAGATATCTCGGCCACGTCCGACCCGGTTTGCACAGGAAAAGTACACACCAGATCCAGACTCCCTCGTGCCACGTCCTCGCGTCCAAAATCCGCGAATGAAAGTTGAAAATGAGCCAACTGGGTCGGTTGATCCCGCGCTTTTAAAGAAACGCTCGTCCTATCAAAAACATCGAGCGCCGCCTCGTTCAATGACGTTGTTCGATTCCCTGGAAAAAAATTGCAACTGATCGGATCCGATCGAGAACGAGATTTCACGTTGATGATTGTTGAAAGAAAGAAACAAAAAGGAAAGGAAAAATTAAAATTTTTCGACGAATATATTTCTCTGTTTTCTCAGAGTTAGGAAAAATGGATGGTTTTTTCTTATTTGAAAAATCGTGTGTAAAAATATCGCGCGATAACTTTTGCTCATTTTTCCCCCCGTTTCTCTTTTCTGTTTCTCCTCATTACCGTTTCATTTCGAGCCGCAACGATTCTCCCCCTTCCTCGTTACTCACGTATCAACTCATCGTCATAAATAATACGTTATTCGAAGTTTGAGCAAAGTTGCTCGCGTGAAATTGTATTTTCAAGTTTCCCTTCGTTATTCACCGTTTGTTTGCCGCTCATTAACAAACAACGTTTCGTCACGCAATTACAAATTTTTTTCCAAGTTTTAATCAAAGCAATCGAAAACCGTTGTTGTGCCTCCATCTTCCTTCCTTCCTTCCTTCCTTCCTTTCTGCGTTCTCCTGGAAGGAGCATAACCGCGGATGAAATTGTAACCTCGCCAATTTCGCAGTATACCGGTGCAACAAGATTCTATGCCGATAACGCGATTAATCTTCCGGTTTCCGTATACACGTCGTGTTGTAATTGTCGTTTGCTTCGCCTAATCGAAACGATGCAATTGTAATCGATAACGATATCACGAAGAATTTGTGTTTTTTTTTTTTTTTTTTCAAAAAGAATCTTTCATTCTCTCGCGTTTTTTAATGAAATGCTATAATTTTTTTTTTTTTTTTTACGTCCAAGCTTTTGAGCCTCAAAACTCATTAAGTAACTCTCAGACGATGTAACTGGCTCGGTGAATCTATGGGATATTGCAGGATCTAAAGGATATTATGAATTGGATGAGTTGAGAAAGTTGGTGGAGCTGCGAAACTTGGAGATGTCTTTACCTTTCGTGGGATAGTAGACATTTCTACGATCCCGAAAGCTTAAGTGACTTCCATAACTCGAAGATTTTTTTTTTTAAATCGTAGGGGACTGTACACATATATATATCTCGAAAAGGGAATCGTGAACGTTGGACGAGGGCAAGAAGTTGAGCAGAAGAACTCGAAAGTTCGAAAATTTTCAAGAAAGATACGCGAGGGCTTGCAAGAGATACCCGATCTTCGATGAAAATTTTCCATGTAAAATTCTTTCGAGAGAAAAATAATTTGGACACTCGCAGTGAAATATTTTGCTTCTAAAATTCGTTTCTAATATTTTCATCAAAATTTTTTCTACAAAATCTCTCTTCCTCCTCTTGTTTTATTTAAAAATACTCTCCACTCTGTACTCTCTACATATATTGAAACAAAAAGGAACTCCACCTCCACCTCCACAAAATTCGATCGTGAATTTCGATACCTCGCGATATGTAATATAATTCATAAATATGCACGGCTCGTCGACACCATCACCACCACCACCACCACCACCACGGGTGGTGGCCTCGCAACACACCATACCACACTTTACCTTTTAATCTCGCGGTAAATTAATTTGCTCTGGAATTGGTCGAATGGCCATACTCCGAACACCTGGCTGTCGTTGCCAGGCCAAAAACCGTGTTAATTTATTCCATCTATTAATAACCGTCCGATGCCATGCGGCAAGACGTTATCACGGGACAAAACCGGGCCGCAAACATTGACTTATCACTATACGCTGTCTCATGGAGGATTCAGGCGCAGGTTATCGCGAGGCGCCCGTTTCCCAGGACGTCCATTTACAACTTGGAGCTTGAGTAAAATGGAAGCGAACGACGTGGAAAATTTACATGCCGCTTTGTGCCACCACTTGCCCAACTTCCAAGCCTTGCTCGCTGCGCTGGCACACGTAAGCTTGTCAAGTATGGTGAGACGTGTACCTCTTTGACATAAAGGCGCCGGCTTCATAATTCACGGCAAACTTCCTTCAGGCGGTTCGACTTAGCGACATAAAGGAAAAGAGCTCCTGATGGAGAGTAAGAGAAAGAATCAAAAGATGGGCGGATCCAGCTTTACTCTCCATGTATATGTGTGTGTGTATATGTACAACCCTACCGTTGGAAAATTCTATTCAAAGGAGTTGTCCTCGTCCTCAACAAATCGAAGCTAACATTACACGTATCGTTATCCGTAACAATGGGACGAGCATGAACGTGTCTAACGTTTGTTATGTGTTTATTATTATTCAAACGATTCTAGGAAACGTTTCCTCCGTTATCATCGTCGCGAAATTGAAACAGTCAACATCGTAAGAACATTGTTTTTCTTCGATGATTACAAAGAAAAAAATTGTACAAAGTAGTTCGATGATATTCTACGAATAAATCTAAACTTAATCTTCGTCGTCTCGACGATCGAATCAGCTGATTGTAACTCGTAGAGATGAACACATTCTTTTTATCTTTGGCATCGAAATAAATAATCTCTTTAAATAAATATTCGTCCTCGCCCACTCAGCAGTAAAAAAAAAAGGAAGAAAGTAAAATAAAAAAAGTAATCTCATCAATCTCGCCACGAGCACGAGGAAAGGTATATATACGTTTGCCTCTGAATTACGTGTAGCACGGCTCGTTGAAAACCACGGGGAGGATCCCCGATTTCGGGAAGGTATCCGATAGAAGATAGAGCTCGCGAGCTTTACGACATTTCTGATAGCAACCCTCCGTGATTTACAATCGGTCTCGATGGAACGACGCGTTTTCAGCGAAGAAATGACTCGAATCTCTCCCCCTCCTCTCCTCCCCAAGCCTTACGAATTACACCCACCTCCTCCGCGGTAGTAAGCGGTGACGACCGCGTAAAAAGCAGATTCTATTTTCGTTTCTTCC
>NW_006263750.1:354800-357736 GCF_000469605.1 Apis dorsata | reverse complement strand
TTTTTTTTTTTTTTTTTTTTTTTTTTTTCTTCCAGATACGTCGAGCCGAAAAGGTACTCGTCTAATGGCAGAGATATGACGGTCGTTCTGAAACGAGCAACGAACAGCCCCACCGACGAGGAATACATGGACGTCTCTTATTACTTCCACGATGGTAAGCCGACTATCTCTCACGTCTTTTCAACAACACGACCGCGAACGTATATAAAAGTATCGAGGGGTTCTCAGCAGACGTTCTCAATGGAATCATTGCCAGTTTTCCAGTCTTAATGGGTAATAGGTTTACGTATGTTGCCTTTGGCAATACGTAAATGGTTTACGGTTATGATAGTAGGCTTCTCTTATCAGTTTCTTTCTTATGGGTGAAAATTGAACGACGAAAATTCATTACCTTTTGTCATTTTTTAACATTAGATAATTCTAAACAATTAACAAATTTTAAAATTCCAAGTATAATTAGAGAATTAGAGGAGAAATTGGAAATGGAAACCGCGATATTTATATTAAACGAATTTTTCATTTTTCGTTTAGTACGAGGAACGTGTAGCAGTAATCAGCATCGATTGTTCGATTAAACGAGTAATATCAAAGAGACTGATTACCTCACGATTCATATGTTAATAGAAATCCTGTTCCCGCGAAATTTACGATTTACGATTAATTCAATCTCGTTCTTCTTTCTCCCGATATCAGATGATTAATAAAGATTTTTTCTTTTTTCTTTTTCTTTAATTGAACGAGTCACTTAAAAAAATTTCTCGTCCGTGTTTCGAAAGGAATTAAGAAACGTATACACGCGTCAATTATTTTGGCTCCGATTCTTCTTGGCCGAGGTTTCAACGGCCAAGTACTTCGGCCTTGCTACTAATTACCAACGACTAATTACAGCCATTGCGAGCCGACATATCGGACGGGGCGAACCCCCTTAATCGGATGAATATAGATGCGTCCATGCGCACGGTAATCCGGAAGTCCTGATTGGAACGTGGCCAAGAACTATCCATAAGGATAGCATTTAGCGATCGTTGTGCACGAATCGTCGAAATAACGTTAAAAAAGAGAGAGAGAGAGAGAGAAAGGAAAATCTTGTAAACCTTGAGATTAAGATAGGATATTTTAATAATGCAATCGCATAAAAGGGCTGTTGTGAATTAATCGGAATTTTTTTTCTTCTCGTCGAGAAAGCACAAGTATTCTTGCAAGTTTCCTTTTCTATATAGATATTCCTTCGTTCAACGGGATAAGGCTGTTAGATGCATTTATTCTTAGGTCGGGGTGAAAAAAAAGAGACGAACCCATCGAATTCGATCGAACGACCATGAATTTTTTATTATTCGTCTCGATTGTCGACGTTTTCTCTTTCCTATTCCCGTGGAAAATTTCTTTCTCTTAAGATGACGAAGGACCGTAAAAACCTTTTAAATTAATTAATTTAAAAATGTTAAAAAAATTTATAATCGAGATGAATTTTTTACAATTCTTTATGATGATGAAAGGAATATGTAGAGATGGAAAATATATCTCTTTTTACTGCTTACATAGTTTTATTAATTTCGAACAGGAAAAGGAAAGGAATTAACGTACGTTTAATGTAACGTTTAAATTATTGAAAACTGTTAAAACTGTATCCATTGGCGACTACTTTTACGATTAATAATTTCCCGTTAGGTTCTTTTAACCGAAAAAAAGAGGATGGAAGATCTCAAAGCATTATCCTATCTTTATCATGTATTAAAGATAAGAGGTTCTGACGTAATACTCTACATCCCCTTTGTCATGTATGCTATCTTGGCAACAAAACGCTTGGAACAAGATATTTTCACATGAATTTTCTTCTCTTTAAATATCGTCTAAAAAGTAACGAAACGTATCTCGTTCGAGATCCGATGAAAAAAGATTCATTTACTTTTCCAAGAAATTCATTGGAAGAGAGGAAGGAGATATTCACGCGAGATTCAATATCGTCGACAAAGAGACGGGAAGCAAAGATGTGAAATTAAATTTCGATCGCGTACACCTAATAAACGGAACAGAAAACTAATGCTCGAATTGAAATTTTTGTATGGAAAATTAATCGAAAAGAAACGAAGATCGAAGAGCAGAGGCCGTCCATTACACATCCATTACACCGATTTTATTCGTCTTTATGAGGTGTCCGTCAAATCGATAATCCAGCATCTGAATTTATCGCGTGTCGCGGTACGGAAAAAGCCAATCATCTGAAAAATCACCCACGCAGACGCGATTAATGATAAACGATGAGAACGCGTCAGATTTTCCGATGGATATTTAATAAAATCTTATTCTCGTAGTATCGTGAAACACGATTAATCGTATTGAAACTGATAAGTTTGAAAAGTATCCAAATAAGAAAAGTAGAATGTGTATTTTTCGCATATTTTTTTTCATGGAAAATATAAATATAAAATTGGAAGAGAATTCGTTTTACAAAATTTAACCATTAACGAAATTTTAAATGAATCGTAAATTATGAATATTCAGTAGTCGTTAAATAGTAGAACAAATTCGAATAGTATTAACGTTAATTTTCTGCGTCCAACATATTATTATCTATTAATAATTTCAAATATTACTAAAATAAATTTTACAATTTTCATAAATTATCAATCTGTTGAATCTTTAACCAGAGATCCTCAAGAAATCCTCCAAGTAGTATTGGTGTTACTTTTCTGCGCCCAAACATACCATTATCTATAATAATTAATAACAATCAAATATTCATAATTAATCAAATCATTATCAAATCAAATATTTGATCATCATTAATCAAATATTACTAAAATAAATTTTATACTTTTCATAAATTATCAATCTGTGGAATCTTTAACCAGAGATCCTCAAGAAATCCTCCAAGTAGTATTGGTGTTAATTTTCTGCGCCCAAGGATCTACTACTTAAACGAATAATTCCTAACA
>NW_006263750.1:345778-354585 GCF_000469605.1 Apis dorsata | reverse complement strand
TTTTTTTTTTTTTTTTTTTTAATGAAATCGTGCGCCATATAAATCTTACGCGTCGCCACATAATAATTTGAAAATAATGCGAAAGTGTAAAGTAAGATTGACGCGCGACGAGTCCATCCCGCCCTCGTTCCACACTTTTTGATCCCGTTGATTGCGTTTTCCAATTGGAACCGTACAATTTATCGATCGTTCATGTTCAGACACGCGTACACCGTGTGTAAACGTAATAACGTTGACGAACGACCAGGGCGTCCATCAATCACCGTCAAATCGATGCCGGCAGTTTGTCGCCGCGCCGACTTTCCATTCGTGTCATTTGCCCGTTATTAACGCGCGCCAATTTTTTCCCTCCCCTGCCTCCGATCATCATTGCGATCCCGATGACTTTGCGTTACGGAATCGCCATTGTAAAGTGGCACGAGCGTAAACCGTCATTGTCTCTTGGTGGATAAATAGCAATGTTGATCGATCGATCGATCGAACTTTTTTTGTGTAAGAAATTATCGTTAAAAAACTTTGTTTTAAAAACTTGTGTTAAAAAAAATAATAACGGGATTAAATTCTAAAAAATATAAAAAAATATCTCGAGAAAAAGAGTCGTAAATTTAATTTTCTGATTTTTTTTCCTTTTTTTTTTTAATTTTCGAATTTCTTTCTGTTTTCAGGAAATGATATATCGTAAACGTATTTGATTAAATGAAATAATTATAGTTTACGAGTCTCAAAATTTTCTCAAATTCTTCTCTTCTTTTTCTTAATCTACTTGAAGGTGTATACTCGATATATTAAAAGGCAGCAGGTTTTCAAGGATATTGTTTAAACACGGCAAAGATTTAATCTCCTCTCGAAATCTCGGAACGGTAATAAGAACACGTCAGATTGATCGACGAACCACGAACACGGTCATGCATTTATGCATTCGGCCGACGTATATTATACGAACATCGACTCGACTCTTCGATTAATTGAATATTCCTTTGAAGGGGCACATTGAATGTACACGGTCTCGAATACACGGTCCGTACAATTTCTGGTGAAATAGCGCAGGCCCTCCCTTTTAGGGCCGTAATACCGGAGAGCAATCTATCGGTGCGTAAAATTTTATGTTACCTAGAGGAGACCGATTTCCTTATATAGGAAAATATATAGCTCGATCGTCGACCTTCGCGTCGCAAAATTCTCGCATACGAAACGAAACGTGAAAATTTCGCTTTAGCTCCACCCATGGGAGAAATAAATTCGATGCTAAAAAAAAAAAAAATATTGAAACCGAATTATATTTTCTTTCTTCTTTTTAAGAAACGATATTGCATGAAACGTTTATTATTTGTCGTTGCTTTTCATTCCTTCAATTTTTCGTACGTAAAATTCGCGCGCTACTTACTTATGGAAAATACGTAATTAATTATTAATTATGATATCTTTTGATGTAAAATTTATATACGTTAGTTACCTGTTTCGATCGGATAAAAATGTAAAATGTTATTTCAAGAGCACTCGTCGTGTTATTAAAATTGAAACGAGCAATTTGTTAAAATACATTTAAAAAGTGTATATAATGTTAAAAAACAACGTCTTTGCGTTACGCTCTAATTACGATTATGATGCTGGTTTTAATACAATATAAATACGATCGTAAAAGGTGCACTTGGAAACGTTTCATGAAAGTGCACTTTAAACACGGATTACATATATAGGTATAAGCTGCAAAACGGAAGTATCCTCCAAAACGAGGAATTTAAAAGGGGAAAAAAAGTTCGAGAACAGAGGAAAGTTAGCAGAAATAGGTAGGTGATATCGGAGTGTGCCCGCGGCGAAAGTTTCCTTGTTTCTTTGCATATACCCGATCTGTGTTTTCCACGTCCCTTGGAAGAGAATTCGCTCAAAAGAAACGAGATACGAGAAAATGTTTTCCCCTATGGAAATAAAATCCACATTGCATTGCGTATGTAATACGATAATTAAGAATTTCAACTTACCAATCGAAAACAAAACATTCGCTACTTGCGAATTAAAGGAAATTTAAAAAAAGAAAAAAATATTAACGTTATGAAAATTACCGCGTGAAAAATAAATGGAAAAAGGAAATATTATCTTACGAATTTAATCAAAGCTGCTATTAACCCAAATATTTCTCCATTTCTCTTTAATTTAATACGAAGCTTAAACTAATTAAACGAACAACCACTATACAGCAGACGCCCTTTTAACAAGTTTGCGTATAAAAGGAGCTAATTACTAGAATCTATCGCGAAACAGTTGTTCTGTAACAGGGACAAACAAAAAAAAAAAAAAAAAAGAAGACTCGTTTATGGGAAATCTCATTTGATCGCGAACTTGTTTCCCCCGTTTTACTTTATTAAACACGTTTCCGGGAAAACAGTCTCGCAATTGACGCTCCCGTTTATTTGCCGAGGTCGCGTTGCGCGCGGAATTTCGGTTAACCGGCGCAACAACACGAGGCAAGCTTTTACAACGTGACGAGCCCGCGTTTGACGTATCGTTCGTTCGCCTCTAAAATTGCCACCGCTAATTTAACCGACGTCTCGCCGCGTTTGAATGACGAAATCGTCGCTCTACGAGCCGCCATGCGCCTCAATCACCCGAAAATCGTTCGAAACCGGTTTGACGACGCAATTCGATGTGCGCGTTTGACTTTAATATGATTCGCTTGAACTTAACGTTATAATTATATCTTTTGAGTCGTCTGTTATTTACGATATGATTTATAAACGAATTTTTGCTCTTATAGATATTTTTAATTCTTGTTTTTCACTTATCGTGATAAAGATAGTAAAAATAAAGAATTTTCTTTCGAGAGAGGTGCGAAATAATTAAAATTTTTCAATGTTTTCAAATAGAATAAGTGAATTATTGATCAGACAGATGGAAACAAATTGAAAACAATTTTTATAGAAAGGAATCGAATGTCTTTCCAGAATCGCGAAAATGATCTACGCTCTTTAAGTGGAACAGGCAAATTATTTGTCAGGCATGCCAATAAAATCGTGTCTCTTCGTCGTTCAATTTTCTCTCCCCGGAACGAAAACAACTTTACAACGGAGATGGCAAAGAAATTAAACGGGCAAAAGATTAAATATAATCGATGAGACGTAAAAATATCCACGTTAGCCCGGGGCGAAACGATTTATCCTGCAATTCGGTTGGACGTCGATGAATCGAAAATATTTTTAATCCTGCCTCACTCCGGATACGATTGAATTCGTACCGTTCGACAACCTTCGACTTGTCGATATTTCAGAACGCGAGGGTGGCACTCAACAGCCGGCCAGCGTGTGCGACGTCGAATATTACGGACTCACGTCACCGGTGAAAGGTTCCGTGGTTCATCCGGATCCTTACCGATTATTCTCCATGGAGAGGCCAATAAAATGCAGGCAGCACTTTATCCCAGCGGCTAATCAGTCGGTCATCATACGCGTAAGTTCCATCATTTCATATATCCGGATAGAAATTATATTCTTTGCGCGAAGCAAAGTGTTTTCTAAGATGACGCAGGATATTATTTCTGCACTGAAATTAATATCAAATATTTAACTCGTTATGAGATACGCTTGAAAAATGAATTATTATAAGTGAAAGTTACATCGTGATTTTTACAAAAAAAGAATGAATTTTTCTAGAGATATTGATATTATTATATCGATTAAATTTTATAATTGATATCGAGGTTGTTCCAAAATATGATATCGAAATATTATTGAGAATCCTGGAAGAACTATCAAGAATATCTTATGTAATGCCTTGGTTGCACAATGTTAGATTCAAAGTCGTTGTTATTGTTTTACTCAAAGGTGGAGAGCAGCTTGAAGCAGAGTCCAGATAGCCCTTGCAAAACCAAATGCGGAGATAGCGGCTGTCAGTGCGTGAGCAACAAGACCCTAGAGAGCATGGACCACCTTCTGCTCGTCTCTGAAACCGGTCACATCGTCACCTGTCTCTGTGGAAATTATCAGGTGAATAAACTCTGTGAAATTTATCTGTTTTGATCCGCAACAATTTTATCTTTCTGTAAATATTTTTATATTTTCAATCTTCTGATGCAATCTTCTTTTAAAGGATCGAAATAATTAGCAACAGCGACAAACTTGAAAATATGAAAATATGAAATATATATATATATTTTCATAGGAAAAATTTATAAAATTTCAAAAATACTTTATTTTAAAAAATTCTTCGCACAATTACTTTTATCTGATTTTAAAATTTTCATTTTTTCATAATTTTTTTTCTAAAACGAATGCATAAAAGAAAGGGGGAAAAAGGAGAAAATAACGAGATGACCTTGAAACATCGAAAAGATTCTCGAAAGATTGATGAAAAACACGTCCATAATACGCTTGCACGTTTCACACCGAGAACACGAATGGCGCTTCGCAAATCGTTGCTCTCTCTCTCTCTCTCTCCTTCCCTTTCTTCCCTTCTTTCCTTTTTTCCATCCATACTCGATTCTTCGAAAAACAATTTCTCCCCTTTTGTCTACGTTGTCTACTTTTCGCACGGTACGCGCGGGCATTATTTGTTTTATTCAACGGCCGATGAAATCGTTCGAAGTAATTCCACGCCAGTTGATGGAATAGGCGTTGAATAGGAACGGCAGAGAGCATTCAATGTCCCGCCGGTACAATCGGTGTGAACGGGCCCGTTTGTCCGTGAATGAAAGTTGAATGAAATGGTGACAGTCGAACGTGAGCGGTGAGAAATAAAATGCGGTGAGAAAATAAAAGGAACGAGAGAGGGATGGAAAAAGGAGAACGGCGTAGGAATGCTTGGCGAGCAGTTCTTTTTCGAATCGATTCGTGGTCATCGAGGAGCCACCACCGGGTTATGATTTTCGATCGAGATGATTTCGAGTGTACACTCGAAACGAGAAACTCATTCCGAGAAATTTGTGCCTCTTGACTTTCGATTATCTGGAAGAGAAGAAATTATGAAAGTGTTTGTGAAGTAATTGGATATTATTTTATCTATGAATTATTTTAATCTATGAATTTGAGAACATCTATTCATTCATCTAAAATTTATAATGTCTATAGTACACAGAGTTTATTTATTTAGTAATTGTAATTTTTCGCAGAATATAAAAATCTTCAATTAATAAAACAAAATAAGATAACTCTTATGAAAGAAGCAATCAACTGATTACTACACAATCTGTATAATTATATACATAATGAAAATCTTGATTAATCAATACATCCAATCAACATGGTCTAACAATTAGTTTTTCCTTTCAATGGTAACCAATTTCTATACGCGCAAAACTCCATTCTACGTTGATAATACATTCTAATGATGCAAACACATTTTCATAAATACTTCAAAACAATCGTTAATAATATTAATTTCTTATATTACCAACATTTATAAATTAAAATTAATTCCCCTTATGAATATAGTAATTAGATGTTAAGCGTTACACAATTCCTGTGATGAATATTCACGTTCAATTTACAACGTTAATATTGTTCGTTAACGAGAAGTTAAATAAACTTTATATAACCGTTTCCACGGATACAAGTCACTCGGTATATCCCACAGGACTGGCTCCCGGTTGGTATCCGTAGCTGGATGCCAGTGTACATCGAATGGTCGAGATCCTCGAAGGCAGGCCTCAATTTCCGTGCAGCTTACGAGTTTATCAAGGACACTTACTGCGGTTATCACACAACGACAAAGCCGGAAGGCGAGGTGAATGGCGGTGACTTGGCCAGCAGCGGCTTAAAGCTCAATCAGTATTATCAACAGAAATGCACGTGGATCCTGAACTCCATGACGGATCGACAGCTCACCATCGAAGTTAAATCAACTCAGAACCGTAAGAATAATTATTTTTCTCTCTATATTTTTTTTTTTTTCTTTACTCACTTTAGATACTTTAAATTTTTAGATTATAAAGCGAATTTTCATTCGATACTCAAGAGAGAGAGAGATATATACCTATTTTTAGGTTATAGCTGCATCCTTGTATTACATACAATCCAAACGTCTCATCCTCAAATTTCTCAATCCTCGCACATCTGAACAGAGATCCTCCTCCGATCCATCGTCAGGCGATTCAGCAGCAGATCAAAGGAGGCTACTTATCGACGCCACGCTTTGTCCCTTTCCCAGCGGCGAATTTCGTTCAATTCCAGCCTCGGCTACTCCGCCGGAATTTCGATCCGCGCCATTGAGCCAGGCCATGGGCGCGAACCGAATCGAAAGGCCACCGTGGAAGGCTAAACAGAAAGGAAAAAGGAAGAGGAAAAAGGGAACCGGTTCGTCTCCGCAAAAGGGGATGAACTTCGAGAACGAATGGCAGACAGGACTGGAGATTAAAGAGACTATTGGACGATGCAGGACAACGATGGACAGAGAGGGAACTGGTCTTTAAAGGCGCCCTGGCTTCCCTTTCTCCCTCGATTTCCTTTTTCTGCCCGTGCTCCTTGGTCTTTTCTGGCTTTCCCTCTACCAGCTTTCACGCCGTGAAACAAACGCGAGAACGTGGCAAAGAGACGAAACTGTTGCAACGAAGCCAGAAATGGCTCTCGTACATTGGTCTCTTTTTATCCAGACCAGAATTTTCTTCTATTCCCTCAGCTTTTCCTCGAAATCATCAGTGTGTTTCGCTTACAACTCTCGATCTGTAATAGAAGTAATTTGATAAATTATGGAAGTAGATAATTTTTTCAACAATTCAATTTCATTTTATTGATAAGAATATAAACAATGGTTCTTATTCTATATCTTTTATGACATAATGATCTATCGTAGATAAATGATTATATATAATGAAGATGAACTGCGTACAAATAATTATTTAATATATCTGTAACAACTGCAAAAATAGAAATAATTCTCTTAAAAATTTTTGATTTGAAACCGTGATGGAAAATGTGTTAGAGAACAAAATGGAAAAGTTGAGAGAATATAAATTAAATTTTGATTCGAGTGTGGAAGATATATGCCGTTTAAAGGTAATATAAAATCGATATCACTCCTGTCTTGGATGTTTCATCAAAATATCGATCGATCAAATTCGACGTGATACGTGCACCGGCAAAATATAACAGCATCGAGAACCTCCGTGTATTAGATTCCTAGTAACTCGATATCCCTGAAAAATTCTGAACGTGTTGATCCATTGAATGAAAAAGGGAAAAAAGGAAATAAAAAAAAAAACTACAAATCCCTTTTATAAACTGTAAAACGAGAAAAAAAAGAATACGATTTGCATGCGTCAAGAGTGGGAATTTTTTCGAGCCATTGATATTCATGCATTTCCAGTGGAAATCATTGAAAAAAAGCGTCATGAACTGTGAGTTCAGGAAAAAAAAAATCGTTTTCCAGTTCCTCTCCCCGGATAGATTTATCATTCGTGAAAAAAAAAAAAATAAAAAAAAAATAAACAAATAAACAAAAAATAAAATAAAACAAAAAGCGCGAAGGTCGTCTAGGTATTTTCATGTGTGCATTATTTTTTATGCTTCCATGATACTACGCTCGTTTTTTGTTTACATCAACGTTGCAAAAACAATTTTACCATGGAAAAAAATCGTCGGACAGTGGACAACAATAAAAAAGAGAGAGGGAGAGAGGAGGGAAAATATATAAAAATAAATAATACGAAAAATTATTACAGTCTCGACTATGTTAGCCAATCGCCTCCAATTATACACGATAGCCTTCAATGATTGCTGGAACATCAATAGTCAGTCCGATCTTTTCCATCGACGCGTCAAATGTTGTATTCGCGACAATTAATTGTGAAACGACCTCCCTTAATTGATTGTTTGGAGACACGGATACGTTTTATCCATCTCTCGTGACATGATCGCATGAAAAACGAATATTCTCGATCATGATTTATCCATTGTCATCACCTCGTACATCTCGTCGTTCCATTTTAACGCGATTAACGCTTAATGGGCAATTTTAAACTAAATAACTCGATACGAAACTGCTAACAAATATGCACATAATAATAATTGTATCATTAAATTTTGAAAAAGATTATAAATCTCGAAATAATAAACGCAAGAATTACGTAAACGAATAATTTTAATCTTGATTCAACATTCAATGTCAATCAATGTGTAATATAAAATGTTTAATTAACCATTTTTCAATATTAATTTGAACATACTATAGTATTAGTTATATTAACAAAAAGGAGTGCAATTTTTAATTCTGTTTTATATTTAAATTATATTGAAATTTTATCTAGAATAGAAAATTTTATAATCATTCGCGATTTCTTTCGATCGTTCGGAAAAATTAATTTCTTTTATTTTTTTCTTTTCCTCAGGTCCCTGCACCGCGTGGAATTTAACGATACACGAGTACAGCAAGAACGGAGACCCGGCAGGGCCAAGATTGCACACATTTTGTTCGAGAGACACGTACAAAAATTTCACCCTACCATGGAAGACTAACACCGTGGTGGTTAGGTGAGTCCTCCTCCTATCCCTTCTTCGGTTCGGTGGACAGATTAGCCGGAAGTTGAGGGAAAACTTCGTCCATCGACGTCGACTAACGACAGTTACGCGACACTTTTCTCGAGGAGATTATGACACCACGGCCTGAATTATGGGGGCAATTTATATGGCCGGTTTTTGCGTGGGTGAAAGGGCCAACTTAAAAATCGATCGCCCGGAAAGATTTATCCACCTTCCAATGGGAAATCGTTCGAGGCCGGATAAAGTCGCGCACAGATTACATTTGTCATGGTTTGTGTATCGATACGACGTTTCCTCGAGCGCGAAGAAACTGCGAAAATTCTTACGGATATTACGCGTGTAAAA